>NW_009952895.1:1488779-1528442 GCF_000747805.2 Chaetura pelagica | reverse complement strand
GGGGGTGGGGGGGTACTTCTATTATTATTATTATTTTTAATATTTATTTAATTGGAAACCCATTTTTTGTTATACTAACATTTAGGTTTCCCCCTGTTTTTCAGTTGTCCTTGGGTGAGATCAAAGCAAAATGTTTCAGCCAAGGGCTGGGCTGACCCAAGTGTTTTCCTTTCCTCTTCAGCTGCTCAGTCCACCACTGGAACTTGAGAAAATTGGTTTTTTTGGGTGACCTCGGCCTTTCCTTTACCTTGCAGGTCGTGCCTGGTGGAGAGGACACATCTCAGGTTTGCTGGGATCATATGGCTTTGTAAGACCTAAACACTCCCAGCAAACAGTGCAAAGAGTGATGCTACCCAGCTAGGCCTGTCCTCCTCAGGAGGAACCAATTTTACCTAGAACTAAGCCTATATGAATTGTTTACCTTCTTTTTAACATTGTCAAATTGAAACTTGCTATAATATCTGCTAATTTAATTCTCCTTCTTCCATGTCCAGCTGGAGCCACACAGCTGTGTTACTCAACAGTAAAATGAGAGGCCAAAGCAATTGGAACAAGAAATAGATTTGATTTCTCTATAGGCTGCATATCTGGGGAAATTATTCCCACAGATGATACCTAACTCCTGGCTGGGCTGCTGATAATGAGCCAGTTAATTAAATACATCAGCAGGGTAAACAGTCACATCAGAAAGTTCCTGCTCTAGTCAACAGGGTAGAGTCTTTCAGTCTGGCCATGCAACCTGCTCATGCCTTCAGTCTCAGTTCACAAGATGAGATTTCAGTGTCTTTGCCCAAGAAGGTGCACAGAAAAGACATAAATAAATACAAAAAGTGGAAACAAGGCAGACCATCTGGAGTTCCTCTGTTGACCAAGGGAGGGCTGGAGGGCTTAGGAGAAGAGGGCAGTGGTGTAGATCTCTGGGATGGAGAAAACTTGGAGAACTCTGGGCAACTGGGGGTGACTTCAGGGGGCAGGGACCATCCTGACTTGCTTGGGATTTGGGTGTTGGGTATCAGGTGAACGTGAGAAGGGGGAAATATTGTGGCTTGGGGTGTAAATTACCACAGGCTAAAATAAGTTTGAGAGTGGTTGTTGAGCTGGAATCAGGCCTTCTCCTTTCACTGGTACATTTCTTGCTTTCAAGCAAGAGGGCAGGAAAGCAAAGGAACTTGAAACAAGATGATACTTTGCCATTTAGAAAATGATGATAGTCTTTTTCCATTTGTTTTTGGCCTAATCTGATCACTCACCTTTCCCAGGGTCAGCTGCCCTACAGTCAGCATCATCCAACCCATGCCAGCACATGGTGTTTGCTGGAACCCATCTGAATTTTTAATGGCTTTGTGGCCAAAACAGTTTTTCATTTTGAACAGATGCTGCACTGAAGGGGACCTTTCATTCCTCTAAAATTTCACCCTAAGAAGGAGGGGAAAAGTGCCCAAGTGTGAGCTCCAGATTGCCAAGCCTGCAGCTGCTGTGGATTGAGGGTGTTCCTGGGGATGGAACTTGAACAACAGGACAGAAATCCCAGAGGCTGAATATGAAAATCTGCCACTGAGTCACTTAAGACTCTGCAGTGCAGGTGCCTCCTATCACAGTGTTCCAACTGTTTTGATCCCTTTTCTGGGAATAACCAATGACTGAGTCATTCCCTGTAAAGCTGCTCCTGGAGTCACTTTTTTTCACAGTTACTGCACATCCTGTAACAGATCTTTTCCTATTAATGCACTGGGTTGTTTTCCCCCATGGAGGTGGCAGGGACCCACTCCTCTGTTCCTTGTTCACTCAAAACCTTGACCATATGAATAATTAATAGTCTTATCTGGGGGATGACATTGAAAACTGGGGTTGCTTTTTTTGTTGTTGTTGTTATTGTTGTTTCTACATTTAAACAAACCATGGAGAATGGGATTAAAAGGAAACCTGAAGACACACCTATGCTGCTAAGCAAGATGGCCAGGAAATCAGCTGAAGCACTGACCATGGTCCATATAACTGAATTGACAGCTTATTCCATGACTCTCCAGGACAAACTTGTTATAGAGCATCAGCCTTAATTGGTGTGGATGAAAACCAAAAGGCTGCTCAGCCTTGTGGCCGGGGTTTGGTCCTGACCATTTTTTATTTAGCACTGTGTGTATATATGTTTGTATGTCTATTTATTTGTGTCTCAACCCAGTTATAGGCACAATACTGTATTTGCAGGGATAGTAGCCCATGCACCCCATACCCCAGATGTCCAGCATCCAAAGTGTCTAAGTTACAGCTCCTCTTCATCAGTCCCTTGTGCATCATAAAGCATCTCCTGCATCCTGTTACCATCTGCCATTTATCTACCACCAGCTCTTAAGTAACACAAGTCTGTGATCTCCTTGCAAAGCACCCAGGCAAGCTCCAGGAACTATCAGCCTTGGGTGTTCAATTTGAGCTTTTAAAACCATTCCTGGATATTTTCTGGCCACACATCTTCCTTCATGCAGCACTGCTTAGTGTGGGCCAGCCTTTGCTCATCTTCTGAGGCTCTGTAGAAATTTATTAAGAGATATGCAGCAATTATAAACATTCCTCTCTTCTGGCCTGTGTCAAATACCATTATAATTCAGTATTTCTGGCAGCAAAGATTGCAGAGAAAAAAAACGATAAATAACAGGACATTAAATCTTTTTAAAAATCAGACAGATTTTTTTTTTGTTTCTCCTTAAAAACTGAACTGGAAGGGTAAATTTAAAATCCAACCACTAAGTCAAAACAGGCTATTTTTCATATGTCAAAGTCTGAAATGAAAAATATAGGCTGGATAAAACTGCAGGGTTTTTATACCACATTTATCTTTGATGGGCATGAGGGTGAATCACGGGAGAAAGATGCCACTTTAGAGAGAACAGTCAAGTACAACATTGTCACCCATAACCTATAAATTATACAGGGAGAATTGCTGCTTGTTTAATCTTATACTCAAAGCCAATCAACCCATTTTCTGGTTTGCACTAATGGAAGTTCACAGGCTCTCCTAGAAACCTTAGCAGCATTTTTTTTTTTTTTTTGGGTGGGTGTTGCCTCTGCTGCTCAGTCCCCACCTCTGCTCTCCACTTCTGCTTCTTTTCTTGAATTTTCTCAGCACTGTGGTAACATATTTTCATTATTTTATGTCACACCACAAGCCAGTGAAGAGAAGCTGCCAGGTACCTCCACCTAAGGAGTTCAGAAAATATCAAACATGGGTATTTGTCTTCTTTGAAAATATATGAGCACTGGATTTTCTTTTTATTGCTGTCATATGGATTTGTTCTTACAGAAAAGAAATTTCACCTGAGATTAACTTATCCTTATGAAATAGTTCTGTCTTCATGGTAGATCTGTTTGGTTTTCACTGTGCACGATTGATTTTCCAAGCAAACTGAAAAGATTTTTACATTTGAGTGTGATTTTTCATTTCCTAACTAAATATATCAGCAGCCTTCCAGTTGATGGCGTTTTCAGAAATAAGTTTGCCTTTCCCTGCTATCAAACATGAAAGACTGGGCTTCAGACACATCCTGCTAACAGAAATGTTCTTTTGTAACCTGCTGTCCCATTCATGTGGGGTTTCATGTGGTTTGGGCAAGCATGAAACAATAAGTAGACTTAAGTCTGTTATATTAGCCTCGTCAGCCACATCTTCTGGACACCAAATACCTAAATACACTCTTGAGACGTTGTCCAGAGGAGATTCTACACACTTTCTTTTACCATATCTTTATTTTTTTAATCTCTTCAGGCTTTATTTATTTATTTATTTATTTTGCCAGACTCATTCCAGTTTTTAAGACCAATCCATTCAAAACCTGTATTACCATTCAAGTGGTGAAAGGTGCTGATGCAGATCAATTACTGAACACACTCCCACTTTACAGCCTGCCTGCAGAATTGCATATATTGGCTTTGCAATCCACAGAAGCACAGTGCCCACAAATGAAATGCTGCTTATTTTTTATCCTTTTATTTTTATTTTTTTTAAATGACAGCTTTTCTATCAGAAGAACCTGGGGAATATGATCAATACATAAATCAACACATGGGGAGAAAGAAATAGGGTTGCAGGGCTGTGCTCTGAGAGCTTCAATATTGTGAGTCATGCAATTCATGAGGAAAGGTTTTAAGTGTTCTTGGGCTTGAACTCGTTGTCATGCAAGGGTTGCCAAATTTTACTGATTGCTCTGTCTCTTAAAAGCAAATATGGAGAGATTTCATATGCAAGAATCTCCTCCTACAGCATGTTTAATTAAAAACTGAATTGGCTTGAGCTAAGTATTTCTGAACTCTGATAAAGTCAGTGAACATTTAAAGCTCCCTTGGGGCCATTATAACAAGCATTAGGTAGGAAAATAAGATTTTGTTTTGCCAAAAATAAAGGCTTTAAAATGACACAATATAAACCCCAAGACCTGTCAAAAGGGCAGGACAGCCAGGTCTGAACCAGGAAGCTGTGGGGACTTTGGACTATTTTGGGGCAGAAACTTTGTTTTGTTTTCTGTTCTCCAACAATTATATATATATATATATAATTTGTGTGTGTGTGTGCATGTGTGTCTATATCCTTTTATTCTTTTAGCTTTTCTTCTTTCTAATGGAGAAACATTTCCCACCTCACTGGAAAGCACTAATCAGAGCAGCCTTTGAGCACATCTTTTGTTTTCATTAAAGAAGGAACAGCACTCGATGGTCTGTTTTAATGCTCTGTGAAACATGAACTACAAAAAAAAAAAAAAGAAAAAGAAAAAAGAAAAAAACCCCACTATTATTAAAAAAAAAAGTCATCTTGATATCCCTTTTAATATTCTACATTAATCTAGGAAAACATAACTGTCAGCCTCAGATCTGAGACCCATCAAAGGGACCCCAGGAACAAGCTCTGGGAATTGCAGTTTTCTGTATTCAGGGAGTGGACGTGTAGCTCAGTCTCTGCTGGGTTTTCAGGACAAACCTCAGGCATTTGGACACCACCCAGCAGAGGCCAGATGACAGGGACAGCCACCCTTGAGAAGGTGCTGCAGAGAAAGGAGCAGAGTCCCTGCCCAACAGTCACTTAGAGTCAAAAAGGCAGAGCTCTGCCTTGTGTAGGGCCTGGAATGAGGTTGTAGTGAGGTGGGTGTTGCTCTCTTCTCCCAACTAACAAGCAATAGGACAAGAGAAATGGCCTCAAGTTGCCTCAGGGGAGGTTTTCATTGGATATTAGGAATAATTTCTTTACTGAAAGGGTTGTCAAGCACTGGAAGTGGCTTCCCAGGGCAGTGCTGGAGCCACCCTCCTTGGGATTTAAAAGCTGTGTAGATGTGGTGCTGAGGGACATGGTTTAGTGGTGGCCTTGGCAGGGCTGGGTTAAAAGTTGGACTTGATGGTCTTAAATGTCCTTTCCAACCTCAATGATTCTATGAGTCCATGATTCTCATTTGGACATGTGTACTTGATTAGCAGGTCAGAAACCCAAGTCTTCCTCTGCACACCCATCCCCAAGCCTCAGGGAGGAATTTATCACTCAGCATTAATGTAGCTGAGAATGTGAAATGCTTTACATTCAGCCTCTCACACGGGTGGTGTTCAGCCCCTCTCTGTGATGCTTTGTGGACCTGTTGATCCCTCAGAACATCAGAGCTGCAGCTGGTAGCCTCCAGCTGCTGGATATACAGCTGCAGAAGTCTTTGCTGTCTACAGTGATGGCTTCACCTCAGGTTATTTTCCTCATTTTATTCCTGGTATAATGTGTGATTCAGCCTTCAGAGTCAAAGGACTCTGGTTCAGCCATGGTTTTAAGAGATGAGCACTAATTATCGACCACAAGTGTCTGCAAAACTCAGCCAGTTCCAACTCCTCCAGGTCAGATTGCCCAAAGGCTCCTGGAGATGCTCTGCCAGCCATGCTGGGTGAATGGATCTTCCACTGGATGGTGGGATGGGAAGGTTTCATTAGCCCCTGCCCTGGATTGTCCTTCTGCACATGCTCAGCCAACCAACCCTTTTGGCTGAATGGATGGGTCAGGAAAGCTTCTTCTGCTCCTCAGACTTTTTGCCATGTACTTTAGCTCCCAAGTTAGTTGCTGATCTCAAAAGATTATTTAGCAGAACATCTGGAAAAACCAGAAGAAATGAACCCCCACTCTGGATGAACCCACATCCCACCAGTGACAAAGGTACCACAGAACTCTGATTTGAAACCATGTCTCTGTACTACAACAGGTCTCTGCTTATGTACATGTATGTCCCAGGTGAGTGGACCATGAGGAGAGCAAACCAGAGGACTGCAAGCATTTTTTGATTTGTCAAGTTTTAAGTGTCCACAAAGGGATTATTTTCCCTTTGGTTCTGAGACAAGGCCAAGCCAGTTCCCCATTGTGACAGCTGGAATCACATTCTCCAGAGCTTAAACTGGTCCTTGATGCCAGGTGCTAATGAATGAGGAGTGCATCAAGTCTGCAAGTTATCTAGATATGGAGAGAAAAGTCCTGCTTAGATAGAAAGAGAGCTGAGAAAGTCTTCCTGGGTTTGTACTGGGTTACATCCTGCTCCAGGGTTTGCAGCTGCAGCTACCTGCTCCTCTGCAAGACAGTGCAGGTGAACAATGCAAATTCACAAGAACAAAACCTACACTCCAGAGACTGAGCTGGGCAGCTCACAGCTTCAGAAGTACCAGGAACTCAGGCAGACATCAGCATGCAAATTGATTTTTTCAGCTAAGGAGACTTTTTAATGAGCTTGAGGAGGCTGAGATAAGGCAACCACCCAGACCCTCTTCCAAATTAACCTCTGCTTATACTGGTCTTCCTGGGAAATGCTAGGCTTGTGGCTATGGGTGGTGCCACCTTAGACCTAAGGGGTGAGTGATGGCTTCAGCACCAGAATTAAAGAAAGGTAGTTTTGCAAAGAAAAGAAAAGAAAAAAAAAAAGAAAAAAGTAAAGCTGTCAGAACATCTTATAACCTGTGCTCTTGTTCTTGTTCTTTTTCTATATCAAATTTTTACTTATCTAGCTTCATTCAAACTGGTTCAGTAAAACTGCTAACACCAACATTCTGAATCCTAATTCCTTTAACCCAACCTATATTTATCTAGAGCAAATCATATTTATCTTGCATAAGCCCATGTCGAATAGACAAACATAGCCTGGCTTGTGTGAAGGAATATTGTCCCTGTCTTTAGCATTGTCCAGCTGGATGAAAAGGAGGTATCACTGCAACCCTCTGTGGAGGCAGGAGAAGGCTGCCTCTCACCTGAGCACCCTGCATCTGCCAGAGCCTGCTCTTCCGTCCTCTCCATCTGAACTCTTTGTGAGAACTTTCCAGGCATTTCAGTTTAAATTACCCAGGTCACTTCAATGCAGCTGACAGGTCTGTGTCTACCAGCTGGTTTTCACTACAACAGGCACTGGTGTTTGCACACAGACAGTCCTCAGGCAAACCAGCCCCAGATGTGGGGGCAGAAACGTGGGGCACTGATCCTGTGCCACTCAGCATGGGCATCACTGCCTTGGTGCCTCTGCTGGGAATATGGGCAAAGCCCTCAGGCAAATGAGCAATAAAAGAGGTTTTATGTAGAGCCTGATGTAGCAGCTTCACTGGATGTGGAGCAGATCCATTGGCAAAGAGCTGAAGTTCAGCTCTGGCAGAATTCAAGCCTTTAAGTACAATAGGCCAAGTATTAAAACAAGCAGGCAAAGTGCAAAGAGGGCCAAGCACCTAAGATGTCACAGACACCTGTCCCAGGGAATTTCTACCAGGAAAACTTGGTTAGAAACAGCTACTTATCTCTAGACTGATGCTGCCTAGGAATTAATAAAGAAGACAAGTTGGTATTTAAAATATTTTAAGACCCACACAGCAGGGCTAGGATGCACAGAGAGCAGGGAACAGCTGACTTTGGGATAATAATAATAATAATAACAACAATAACAACAATAATAATAATAATAATAATAATAATAATAATAATAATAATAATAATAATAATAATTTTGTTCAATAAGGAGAAGAGCAAAGTCCTTCACCTGGGGAGGAACAGTTCCATGCACCAATATATGTGGGTGGGCACCCAGCTGGAAAGCAGCTTGGCAGAAAAGGATCTGGAGGTCCTGGTGGACACCAAGTTGACCATGAGCAATGTACTCTTGCAGCCAAAAAAGTGGGAAGATTTCTGATGTGTGCAGACAACACGTTGTGAGTATAGAGCAACCACAGAGCCAACACAGATACTAAATCACACAGACTAAATCACTCCAGCACCCTGCTCTCCAAAAGCTGGGACTGTAAATCATGGAAGGAAGCAGAAAAGGAGGAATATTGATGCTTTATTATTATTATTATAATTATAGGAATATTTATCCTATTATTTCCATAATAATATAGACATCATAACTTTGGCTCTGTAGTGTTGAACCCTGAATCCCTCTGAAAAAAGAATTCTTTGAGTGAAAAATAGAACACAGCCTCCCTATATAATTAAGTATAAACAGGATTTTCTTAGTGCACACACACACACATATATGTAAGTATATGAGTGTGTGTGTGTATAGATATAGATATAAATATATATATCTCACATCTTCACATATTCTACGTTCCATACATCAGTAATAGCAGCTCAAACACCAAAAGTGCCTAAAATGGAAATGGGAGAAATGTGGATGTTCTCTCATGGAGGCAACAAAGACATTCAGAAGAATCAAACATTTCCAAATTCTATCAAGAACAGGTTGGCAGAGCTGGAGCCAGCCGTGAAAACCAGAATAAACAAAAAGCAGCTAAATCCATGTCTTAGTATTCCAGATCAGGCAGCAGAAAGCAGCAAGATTTTGAGTGTGAAAGGAGGTCTCTGGGAGTTGTTGGGACTCGGTTTGACACCGTGTCAACAGAAACAGTTTTGGACTTTGTTCATAAGTTATTGGATATGCAGAGTAATTCATGTTCTAGATCCACACAGAGCCAGCACCTGGGGCACTGCTTTATCCCAGTGTCTGGGAGAGAACAGAGCTGGAAGATCAGGGGGAAGAAAAAAGAAAGCAGATACAAGAAAGCAAGGAGCAGAAATAGAGGCCTGAGGGTCCCTTGGCAGGCCAGTGTCCGACCACAACCACTGTTGTCCCTGGCAATGATGGTGTATGGTTTTCATTACCTTCCCCACTTTCTTTACGTTTGTTTGGAGGAAGGATAAGGTTTTGACAAGGTGGATTTTTGTCCTACAGGAACTGTTCCTGCAGTTCTTTTCAGCTCATAGTAATTTGTCTTCCTAGCAGACAAGATGTCCTACCCTCTGTTCAGCCTCACTTATATCATAACCTTTCAAAGGAAGTTTCCCTCTTTCCTGCTTCTCCTCAGGACCAGCAGATGCAATTGCACAGTGGCAGAAGGCACAGCTGGACACAGCTGAGCATCCCCAGCTGAGGTGCTGGCAGCTGAGGTGCAGCAGGAGCTTCTGGCACACTGCACATGTGCCCTTAACAACCCACCAACGTGTGCAAGGATTCTTGCAGGCTCCCAAAGTGCTTCATTTTTCATCTTTCTTCACTGACCTTGCATTTGTATCCTCTTCTTGCCACCCAGACTTTATGACTAGATTAAAAAAAACAACACATCCTTGGAGTAAAACATCTAATTTCCAACACATGATCCTTCAATCTCCCAGGGGCTTACTTTGGAGCAAGATACCCCTGCCAGAGCTTGATTTCCCACCACTGTGAAGCAGCATGTTTCTCCTCCTGCTCATTGAAACACATCCTCATTTCTACAGACACCTCCACAGATGTTTGGATCAGGTGTGTGCTCCCATTATCCCAGACTTCCCAGTGGAACAGCAAAGCTTTGACTGCTCTGCTCAGCTTTCCACCTATGGAGCTGCAAGACACATTGCAGCTTTAGTTAAGCTTAAGAAGGCAAGTAATGGCATGTTTTTTTAAAAGTGAATGCTCTATGGATTTAGGATCACCAGGGCACTGAAGTTGGTAACAAGTTTTTCTGTATTGGTAAAGGAATTAGGTTTTACAGCTCTAAAGTATTTTGCAACTGTAATTCTGATTTTATTGGGGGGGGGGAGTGGGTGTTGGGAAAACATGTTCTTAATTAAAAAATATATATGTATTTGCTACCAAAAAAAAAATAAATGTGTATAGATCAGGCTTTAAGGTTTGTAAATATTTTTACATCCTTGGGTGAAAATCCATATTAAAATGCAAGACATCAATCTTTCCAGACATCATTTTATTCTTCAACGATGAATCACATGAGTAAACAAGTGTCTCCTGGATTTGAGATGAACTGCCTGGGAAAGAAGATTATTAATTTGCTGTGGCTGTGCTCTTCAGCATAAGGTAATCTATATTGTGGTTGTATTTCTGTCCATTCCACTTGATCTGAGTGGGCTGTGATAATATTTGAAAGGAGATATTCAATTAAAGCTAAAAATAAACCACAGTCATGTTTGCCAAATGACAAAAACGTGGTACAGCTGTTTGGAGAGAAAAGCACAGCCTCTCACTGCAGTGCAGGACAGTCTGGGATTTCAATAGCCTAGTGCCAAAAAAGCATCATGCCCAGTCCTTCTACTTTGCACAATTCCCCCTTCTACCTGAGTGTTTCTTCCTGATTTTCAATATTTCACTCTGAATCATCTCTGAAGGTCAGGCTCTGCTGCCCTGGAGCCATCCTGGGAGGTGAGGTCTTTGCTTCAGACATTTCAGGAGGAGCTGGGGGAGTGGCAGCACCCCCAGGCTTCATGGATCAGCAGGCACTCATGGCTCCAACAGCCCTGGGCAATGCTCTGCATGGGAATGAGACCCAGCACTGCACTCCCGGGGTGGGAAATCAGACAGCAAGGGGATGGGTTTTCAAATGGGATTGTAAAATCCAAAGAATGGCTCTTGCTGGGACAGAAAGGTCCTGGCACCAGAATCTGTGCCAGCAAATCAGTGCCATGAAAGATGAGGAGGAGCATTTAAGAAACACTGTGTTTCAGAAATAAAATGCTCACTTGGCTATATAGAGCACTCAGCTTTCGGTGGTGGTACAAGCGCAGCTTGTGATCCCACTGAGCACACTCCCAAGGTCTATCAGAGGCAAGAATTTAGAATCCTAGAATGGTTTGGGCTGGAAGGGACCTTAGAGATCATCTAGTTCCAACCTCCCTGCACAGGCAGGGACACCTCACACTAGACCAGGTTGCTCCAAGCCCCATCCAACCTGCCCATGAATATTTCCAGGGAAGGGGCATCCACAGCTGCTCTGGGAAACCTGGTCCCATGTCTCACTACCCTCACAGTAAAGAGTTTCTTTTGAATATCTAACCTAAATCTCCCCTTTGCCAGTTTGAAATTATTCCCCCCCTGTCCCATCACTCCCTGCCTTTGTAGAAGTCCCTCCCCAGCTTTCTTGTAGCCCCTTCAGGTAGTGGAAAGCTTCTCTGAGGTTTCACCAGAGCCTTCTCTTCTCCAAGCTGAACAACCCCTTCCAACTCTGTGCTCCAATTCTGCTATCAAGCAATGATAGCAGAGACTCAGTAGGATCAGGTCTGGGCTTTGGTTTCTGTGGCTGCTGTGGCAACAGGGTGCACGAGAAGAAAGCCATTCCCAGGGAATGGTTGCATTCAAGATGTTGTTCTTTGGTGTTGCCAAATGGGGGTGTCTCCTCTTCCACTTGGGCACTACTCTATGTCCTCATGACTTCTGCACTGTACAAACAACAACCCCTTGCTATGGGGGTTGCCTTTGAAGACCTTAAATGGTCTTGTAGTTGTTTATCTTGGAGTTGGACTTGATGATCTTTGGAGGTGCCTTTCAACCCCTAATATTCTGTGACAGATTCTGTGATCCTGTGATCTTCTGCAGCCTTTCCAGCACACCAAAATCCTGTATGTCCAGTGAAATCTTCCTCCCATCTCCCAATTACTCAGCCTGATCTTTGCCAGCCTGTAATCAAGCCAAGCAGCCTTGTGAGCCACTAATGTGTTTCGTGGTTGCAGTTTGCTTGCCAGCATTTATGACATTTGGAAAGGCAGTGGTGAGTCATGCGAGACAAGCCAGCCTTCATAGATCAGCAGGCACTCATGGCTCCAACAGCCCTGGGCAATGCTCTGCATGGGAATGAGACCCAGCACTGCACTCCCGGGGTGGGAAATCAGACAGCAAGGGGATGGGTTTTCAAATGGGATTGTAAAATCCAAAGAATGGCTCTTGCTGGGACAGAAAGGTCCTGGCACCAGAATCTGTGCCAGCAAATCAGTGCCATGAAAGATGAGGAGGAGCATTTAAGAAACACTGTGTTTCAGAAATAAAATGCTCACTTGGCTATATAGAGCACTCAGCTTTCGGTGGTGGTACAAGCGCAGCTTGTGATCCCACTGAGCACACTCCCAAGGTCTATCAGAGGCAAGAATTTAGAATCCTAGAATGGTTTGGGCTGGAAGGGACCTTAGAGATCATCTAGTTCCAACCTCCCTGCACAGGCAGGGACACCTCACACTAGACCAGGTTGCTCCAAGCCCCATCCAACCTGCCCATGAATATTTCCAGGGAAGGGGCATCCACAGCTGCTCTGGGAAACCTGGTCCCATGTCTCACTACCCTCACAGTAAAGAGTTTCTTTTGAATATCTAACCTAAATCTCCCCTTTGCCAGTTTGAAATTATTCCCCCCCTGTCCCATCACTCCCTGCCTTTGTAGAAGTCCCTCCCCAGCTTTCTTGTAGCCCCTTCAGGTAGTGGAAAGCTTCTCTGAGGTTTCACCAGAGCCTTCTCTTCTCCAAGCTGAACAACCCCTTCCAACTCTGTGCTCCAATTCTGCTATCAAGCAATGATAGCAGAGACTCAGTAGGATCAGGTCTGGGCTTTGGTTTCTGTGGCTGCTGTGGCAACAGGGTGCACGAGAAGAAAGCCATTCCCAGGGAATGGTTGCATTCAAGATGTTGTTCTTTGGTGTTGCCAAATGGGGGTGTCTCCTCTTCCACTTGGGCACTACTCTATGTCCTCATGACTTCTGCACTGTACAAACAACAACCCCTTGCTATGGGGGTTGCCTTTGAAGACCTTAAATGGTCTTGTGGTTGTTTATTTTGGAGTTGGACTTGATGATCTTTGGAGGTGCCTTTCAACCCCTAATATTCTGTGACAGATTCTGTGATCCTGTGATCTTCTGCAGCCTTTCCAGCACACCAAAATCCTGTATGTCCAGTGAAATCTTCCTCCCATCTCCCAATTACTCAGCCTGATCTTTGCCAGCCTGTAATCAAGCCAAGCAGCCTTGTGAGCCACTAATGTGTTTCGTGGTTGCAGTTTGCTTGCCAGCATTTATGACATTTGGAAAGGCAGTGGTGAGTCATGCGAGACAAGCTGGTAGTGCCATCTATTTTTTTATGCATGTATGTAATTAGATTTTGCAGCACAAGAGAAAGCAGCCCCTGTCCAGCTTGTCAGGAAAACAATAAAAAGGGAAAAGAAAATTCTCTTTGGCAGTTATATTATTTTATTTTATTTTTTCAGCCTGACAAGTGGTTTCAAGGATAGGTTTCTTAGATGGCTTTTTGTCCCCAGTGAGTTATAAAAGAATTTCTGAGCTGTTGGTAGAAATATGTAATAGAGCCATGAAAGAGAATTGCTGAAAAGAAGTGAAAATACCACAGTTATTCAAACAGATCATAGATTCATAGAATCCTAGAATGGTTTGTGTTGGAAGGGACCCTCAAGATCATCCAGTTCCAACACCCTGCATGGGCAGGGACACCTCCCACCAGCCCAGGTTGCTCCAAGCCCCATCCAACCTGCCCTTCAACACTTCCAGGGATGGGGCTTCCACAGCTTCCCTGGGCAACCTGTGTCAGTGTCTCACCACCCTCACACTAAAGGATTTCTACCTAATATCTAACCTAAGTCTCCCCTCTTCCAGCTTAAAACCATTATGCCTCATTCTGTCACTTCAAGCCTGTGTAACAAGTCCCTGCCCAGATTCCCTGTAGCCCATTCAGGTACTGAAAAACCTCTGCAAGTTCTCTCTGGAGACTTTTGTTCTCTCAGCCTGCCAAATACTGAGTCTAATACTCAGATACTGAGTCCTGGAACAGTTTGTATCGACTTGTTTCCTACAGCAGTTTTGTCTATGGCCCTTCAGTGCTCTCCTTCCCCTCAGGGCACTAGTTTGTGTGTCATGGTGCCCACTGCTGCTCTTCTCTTCCAAGGTCAGTGAAAGCCTTTGCAACTCCCTTTGGTGGTCTCTGAAACAGATCTCTAGTGTCTACTCAGGGGGGTTCTGACTAGATTTATATTTTTTTCCCTCCCTCACATCAGACACAGTCTAACAGTTAACACACAGAACTCAGGGTTTGTTTTTCAGGCCACAATGTTGAGTCATTATGCAGCTTTTGGCAGGTGACAGATGCTGACAAAAATGTCCACGCATTTCTGATGACTCAGTTTGAGCATTTTCATACCTCTTGGGCTTGAATTTTCCAAGGTCTTTGAGAACCCAAAGCACACGCAGGACTGAGTTACACAACCCTGCTGCAAACCCACACCAGGTATCCCCAATCTGGACATTTAGATACAGGGGTGCCCATAATTACAGAGCACTTTGGGGAATATCAGTCTTACTCATTGGGTTTGGGTTTATTCCTCATTAACACAGGGATAAAAATACCACAGCTCCTTCTGGGCAATGGGCTTTGGTTTACAAAACACAGGTGAAAGTGCAGCAGGTGTAAACCAGGGGAAGGAGTGTGCTCGCCTTGAAAACCTGGCCATCTGATAACCAGGACATGCCCTTCTACAGGCAAAACCATTTTGCTTAGAAGTACCATCAAATTTCTGGAGAAATCTCCCCCACAAATACGAAGCATCTGCCCAGCAGCCACAAAGAGATAAACAAGCCACTTCAGAGATGTGAGCAAGCAACTTCATGAGAACACCTAGCAGATGCATCTACACTTCAGTGCAAGCTAAGCAAAGCTCCCAGAAACTCTCCTGATATGTTACAGCTGATCCTGCTGTAAAACTCATGATTGCTTTCATGGAAACAAAAGGATATTTTCTTGCCACCCTTTCATATATCTGTTTGAACTGTGGGGTATCTCAGGCATAACTAGGGCTGTTGGATTATCTGTCAGTGTGAAAAGGCTTTGATTTGACCTCATCAGATCTTTCTCCATAGGATAAAATGTCTCCTCAAGGTGTGATGAAGATTCAGCTGGAGCTGTTACTTGTTGAATAAAGTCTGTCCATGGCTGAGCTGAAATGAATTATCTGAAAAACACAATGATAAGACTAGAGGAAACGGCCTGAAGTTGCATCAGGGGAGGTTTGCTCTAGATGTTAGGAAGAATTTCTGTACAAAAGAGTAGTCAGACACTGGAATGGGCTACCTGGGGTGGTGGTGGAGTCACCACCCCTGAAGGTATTTAAAAACTGTGAGGATGAGGAACTTCAGTCCATGCTCAAGTGGGGGATGGGTTGTGGTTTTTTTGTTTGTTGTTTTGTCATGGGATTTTATGGGGGGGAGGAGGAGGAGGCATTGACATGGTGATCTTAGAGGTCTTTCTAACCATGACAATTCTGTGGTTCTGGGTGATTGTGTGAAGCAGCAACAAACAATTCAAATGCTGAAGTGGAACATTCCAGAACTGTCACCACTGCAAGTCACAGGCAGTGTTTTGCTGTTTCTGACTCTGAACATGCTTTTCAGCTTCCACATCTCAGAGCTGAAGGGAGAATCCATACTAGAGCAGAATCCTGACACATAACCCCATGTATTAATTACCTTGGTTCAGTACCCACAACCCTGCAGCTTAGTAGTCGTGACAAGATGTGACCACAGGTCCTCCTGGAAACCACACTTTGTTTGTTTGTACCAACACAAAACCTGTGAAGAGTAACAGAATACATTTTTAAACTCCTTTTCATTAACAAGCAGCTACCAAGGATACACTGTCCTCTCCACATGAGTCACACAGACTGCACCTCAGGAGTTCCCCCACAAAACCTCCCCCTTCTTTGCCCTGATCTCTGCTGCAGCTGCCCAGTCATGCTCTGTCAGAGATGACATTTCCATTCTCAATGCCAGGAAAGACTGGGGTGGATCAACACTTGGATGGGAGACTTCTCCTGCACTTTAGAACTTGGGTTGGGAAGTTTTGAAATTACAGTTGCCCTTCTTCCTCTCCAAGTGGGATGACCCAACGGCCCAGAATTGCCCCATAAGACAAAAACTTTGAGCACTTCCATAAAAGTCTCCTGGTAGTAACAAACATCTGCTGTGCTGAGCCAGGGCAAATGTGGAGAATTGTTTTTCTTTTATTCTTTCTTTAGTTCCATAACCATGGTGCTGTGATAATCAATGTCTCATAAACTCTATCCCAGGCTCCAGTCTGTGTATTTCCCTAGGAATGCTTTTGGGATTTCTAGTTTCCTTGAAAACAAGGAGGGTCCTGATTTTTCAACAGAATGACACAGACTGCAGTTCAGGTAGAGGATGCACAAGGACATGGAGGTATTTGCAGGTTCATAAATGGAAACACTACTGGAAGCCAAATATGGAAGGCCAGCTGGAGTATCTGTACTATTTACTTTCAGAATATAAATTAGATGCAGTGAAGACAGGAGAAATTAGGAGTGTATATGCCCTGCACAGGTATTGGAGAAGAATGAGACCAGTTTTGGGGTCAGAGGATCAAGTGGAAGCAGTGTAGAACAGCTGAGCTAAGTGCCTGCACTGGGCAATGAGAGTAACTCCTCAGTGTTCATTTTAGGGGTGAATAAGTCAAGGGGAAAGAATTATAAATCCCACCTGAGAGAGAAAATATAAATAGGTGAGGTATGATGAAGGAAAATGGAAAGGGAAATAGTCAGATAGAATTCATCAAGTCCAAGAAATGTCTCAGACACAACAGCACATAAGATATTGAAAAAGCATGATCAGGGAGCACAGCAGGTGCTGTGTGTCAAAGAGACTTCATTGCCTGAGCTGGTGACTAACACCATTTACACAGGAATCAGGCATAACATGCCAGTGCAGCCTGACAAAGAGGCACCTCAGAGGTAGCTGCCTCTGATCTGCAGTGCTGCTAGATGAGCAGTAGTTAGCAAGCAGCTTCGGTGGCTTCTGTTCATAAACCATGTCAGTTAGCAGAGTTATTAGAGAGTTATTAAACAGTAGAGACAACTGTTTGTTCACACCTGGCTGAATCAAAACAGACAAGAAAGCAAATACTCATCTCTTGCTTCTGCCTTTCATGAAGCTGCCCTGAGAATGGTGTTTAACAAGGAGCAGGACCATCAGGACAGGTTTTTCCTAAAGAAACAAAGGAAGGAAAAACACAAAACCAAACCTGCTGCTCCTATAGATCCATTTACCCAATGCCATGTGATTCCCAGGCCTTTTTCATTTGTTATTCTCTGTGCCTTTGGCAGCCCTCTTTGTGTGATGGGTTCCTCATACCCCACTGCTGAAACCTTGATGTCTACAACCAACCAAGGAAAGGGTTTCCTTCCATCCTTCCACTTGGCAACACCACATTTTTCTGAGATCCTTCCCAGGGGTATTATCAATGCTTTCTATGTGGATATCACAGGTAAATGAAGCTTCAAAGGGTTTCTGGGTATTCCACACCCTGTACCCTCTTATTTGTCAGTTTAAGAAGAGGTGTTACATTCTGCCTTTGGCTATACCTCACTGTCTGCATGACCACAGCTCTACTACTGCTCAGATTTTCTGAGATCAAGCTGATTTTGATATGCATAAGACTCTGGAATGTACATTTCCTATTTCTCTTCTTGTTGCCAAGATCAGAAAGTCAATTAAATCCTTTCTTTCCTCACTCCTCCCTTTCCACATAGCACAGCAACCCAGGCAACCTTCTCCTGCTCTACAGCATCCTAGAAATTCTGATTATTATTAAATCATGCCACGTTTTTTGATGGCTTGTGACATACTGGCAGGTGATGTCGATCCCAGACAACATCAATGTGAGTGGTTGACACAGCATTTGCAGCTCTTTGTCCAAACTACTCTCTTCTTTTCCTGCTGTTGTCTGTTTCCTCTGACAGCTTTTTGGGATGGGCGCTATTCCGCTTGAAGAGCTGCAGGGCTTTCCTGCTCTTCTCCACTCTATAAAATCGCTATTATTGGAGTCTGACAGCCTTCCTGGGTTACATGAAGCCTGAGGAAGCCACAGGCAGAGGAAAATCACCATGCCCGGGAGAGGCAGGGTGAGCCCCCCGGCTCTGGGTGAGCCCCCTGGCTCTGGGTGGGCCAGGGAAGAAGGGCCAGTACCAAGGACAGCGGCAGTGCCCACCTGGGCATTTCCCGCCCTCATCAGGAGCAATTAGTGCTAATTAAGGGGAGGGATCAACTATTGTTACACTATAAATTCATTGGGAAATAGAGGAGGAGGGCAGGTTCAAGAAGGTCAAGTGTAAGGTCCTACACCTGGAGCAGGGCAACCCCCGGTATCAGTACAGGTTGGAAGGCAGTCCTGGGGAGAAGGACCTGGAGGTGTTGGCTGGTGAGAAGCTCAAGGAGCCAGCAGTGTGTGCTCACAGCCCAGAAGCCTATCATATCCTGGGCTGCATGAAAAGCAGCACGGCCAGCAGTTCGAGGGAGGTGATTCTGCACCTCTACTGTGCTCTCGGGAGACCCCACTTGCAGTGCTGGATCCAGTTGTGGAATCCCCTGACACAAGAAGGAGCTGCTGGAGAGGGTCCACAGGAGGCCAGAAGGGTGATCAGAGGGATGGAGCACCTCTGCTATGAGGACAGGTAGAGGCAGTTGGGGCTGTTCAGCATGGAGAAGTGACAGCTCTGGGAAGACCTTATTGTGACCTGTCAATGCTTAAAGGGGGCATATGAGAAAGAAAGGGAAAGTTCAAAACCTGGGAGCTGAATGACCAGCCCAGAGCTGAGCTCTTCCAGGCAGAAAACAGTAAATCCACTTTTTTTCCCCCCTTCATTTTCCCCTGACCCTGCTCAAGAGGTTTCCTCACTAGACTCACAGATAAAGTTCTCCAAGGACATTTTTTGGTGATGGATGAAGACACACCTCAAAACCTTAACAACTGTCTTTGGAAAACAGGTGGGAAAGGTGAGGGACTTTTGGTGACAGCTGTTAAGTATGAAGAGTTAATGCATTTGCATGTGATTTCGGGTTGGTTTAGGAGAGGAGCTATGGGCAACGTTTATACACTCCCAGCTTGGTGTGTGACACTCACCCAAGCTCTCCAAGAGCCAGATTTTTATACCTTTCCTTGCTGATTTTATTTTCTGCCAGACCATTGAGCTGCACCCACTCCCAGTGCCCATCACTGCTTCCAGCCCAGACCCTCAGCTGGCTGCAGGACCTCCCCAAGCAGCCGGTTTAGCTGGGGTTCTGCCAGGGATGCACCTAAAAAGCCCAGTTCCAACCTGGCCAGCCCGGCTGCCCCCATCCCCTCGCCCGAGGCAAAGAGGGGCTGGGCAGGTAACATCCCACCAAAGCTCTGCAGGGTGCATCTCAAAAGCTGGGATTTTTTTCCCCAGCGTGTTTAGTTCGGCTGGTGAGCAGAACATCCCTTTGCAGGCAGCCGAGCCCATCCGAACGGAACGATTCGGGAAAACCTCTCCCCATCTGGGCGGTTCCCGCGCTGGTGCCGCGGGTTGGGAAGGAGGGAGGAAGGAAAAGCACCGTTTCCACGAGGAGCCCCGGAGGGATGAGGAGCCTTCCCCGTCGTGGGGGAGGAGCGGGGCGGCCCCCCCGGGGGCGGGGAGCGGCCCTGCCCCCCAGCCCCGGGCAGAACTGCCCCTGCTCGCCGCTCCGCTGGGACCTCCTCTTCACCCCAGGTAGGTCCTGCAGCCCCTGCCCGAGGGACATCCCCCCAGCACCCCCCAAACACTGCATCCCCCCGCCCCGCTCCTTCCTCCCCGCCGAGTCAGACCCCCCTTCCCGGGGGTGACCCCCCGGCTCCTCCCCGAGTAATTCCCGGGATGATGCCGGGAGGGATGTGCCTCCAGCATCGTGGAGGCTTCGCCTTCCCGGCGGATTTGGAGCTTTATCCTCCGGGGATTGGGATTTTGGACTCCCGAGGGGGTGGGACTTGGAGCAGCAGGGGCTGGGGATGTTACAGCCCAGGGGTTGGGAATTTTGCAGCCCGGGTGCTGGGGATTTTGCACCCCAGGGGTTGTTGGGCTTTGGGATTCTTGCTCTCCCGGGGGTTGGGGTCTGGCACCCCGGGGGCTGGGGTCTGGGTTCTTTGCCCCCCGGGGGTTGGGGTCTGGCACCCCAGCTCGTTGCTCCCCTAAGACCAGCAGCCCCCCCCTGCCTTTCCAGCAGGGCTGTAACTTCGCCTTGAGTTCTGCTGCTGCCATCACGCTTCATTCTGCCCTGGCTCCTCCGAGAGGTGGTTCCGAGGGAGCTGCTTTTGCCGTGGAAGGATGTGCACCCTGCTGGGGTGGGGGGCAGATCTCAAGGGACCAACGTTTTGCTGTCTCATAGGTGTGGGTTCCATGTCCTGCGTGGGGCAGAAACCCCCAGGCATGCACAGCCAGGCTGGGAGCAGCTCCGTGGGCTGGAACCGGAGAGCCCTGCGAGCTGCCAGGAGTCCTGGGTACCCTGCTGCTGGGAACAGCACCGCACGCCCAGCCCCGTGGCACTGAGCTGCTCGGAGCCAGCTGGCTGCCTTCAGGGGGCAGCTTGGGAGGTAAGGAGCACAATTTGCCTCTGCTGGGTTTCCAGACCCGGGGCTGATCGGTTGGAGGGGTTGTTCTGTGCTGATATGGAGGCAGAAACTACCCGTGCTCTGAGAAATGCTGCCCTTCAAATGGGAATGTTGGGTGGAGGAGAAAGAGAGAGAGAGAGCAGGAAAGTCAGTGCAAAGACTCAGCTGCTGCATGGCCTCCTTGAAGGCATGTTTTCCTTGTGGAAGCATCTCCAGGGCTGTTCCTCCTCCTTTATCTCCACACTCTTGCAAACCAACGCACTGTTCAACAAACTCCTGAGCTGCTGCAGGCTGTGGTTGCACCAGAGGGGAGGAGGGAAATGTATTTTGAGGTCCTGGGGCAGGTACAGTTGCCTGCTGCCATACATGGGCTCATACTTGGTCTAGTGGAGAAGCAGACTCTGGCAGCAAATACATTTCCAGTTTCCATAATTCCTCTAGGATTTTAAATTGCAGTCAGCCTAGATCTTGCAGAGCTTTTCTTTTTTTCCTTCCCTGCCATCAAAGGATATCACTTAGTGAAGAAATGAACCTTTTATTTGGGATTTGCCTGCTGAATAAATTAGGTCAAACTTTCTGTCTGTGAAAGGAAAACTGCTGAAATGATGGAGTTTCTTCACTCAGGCAGACTGAGAGCAGGTTCTTGCCCATCAGCTTTTGAAAGGAAGCAAAACTGAATAAATAAGAACAATGCAAACCATGAGTGAGATCCCTGAGAAACTTGGGATGATCCCACATCATGGTACAATTATCCCAGGCATTTATTCCATTGATTTACGAAGGGTCCTTACAAGAAAGGCTGAAAGACTGATGTTAAAGACACTGTGCTGTACCAGCATCACCACATGAGCTGCTGTAGCTCATAGGATAGCTTAAAGCTCCAATATTTAATGTGTGGAATTACATCCCTGGGAAGGATGGCACATCTTGCTTTGTCCCAAAGATTTCCACAGAGATATTAAAGTTGTATCATCCTCCACTTTCATGTATTGACAGTTCTCCAGATGGTTGAGGAGTAGCATTTCTGAGCAAGAGATGAGTTACTGGCTGCTCAGCCAGAGGGAAAAGGGATGAGGGACATCAAGCTTGGGTGCTTGGCTGTGACACTGATTTCCAGGGCCTGTCTGGCCTCGAGATCCTTGAAAAGGAGCCCGGAGCAGCTGAACCCTGTTGTCTGCACCCTGAATCAGAGCTCGGGATTCAAACCTAGAGTTTCATGTTCCATCCCTTCTTTTTGTTGTTGGAGAAATCATGGAGGTCAAACGTGAAAAGTCTTGTTTCCAGCCCCTCAGCCTGTCCTTGTGTTGACCAAAAAATAGTGTGACCAAGAGAGTGTTTCTCCAATGTTTTGTGAGCGTGGGCACTTTTGTCTCCTGTGTTTGTCCATTGTTGTGTCATGTTCCTAGATGTACCCAGCATCAAGCAACCTCTGGTTAGTTTCTTGCTTGAGAAGACCTTTTAACCCAGGCTGGTGGCTAAGGTGTTACTCCAGTAGCATAGACATCTTGCAAAGATGAGCTCTGGTAGCTGTGTCCTACTTCTGCTTAAAGTTTGAGTGCAGTGTGTCTTCACAGCTGGGTACAGAGTGTAATATTTATAAGTGCTGTAGGGTGGTCTGTGTGGTCTTCATGTGCTGGAACTGGTGAGGGTGGAAATCAAAGGACTGTTTCTAGACCCACAGGGGCTTCAGAGTTGTGAGGACACAAGCCTCTTCCATCAGGTATGGAAGATGGCAGAGGACCAGATGAGCTGGAAGATGGAGATAGACCATGTCATAGCCCTTGGCAGGTTCTGAAACTTGGCTGGCTGTGTCACCAGGTGGCTTTGCCAGCCAGCAGTCCCTGTGCCATCTGTGGAAACCACGTAGGGAGGAGAATGGGCTGAATGATTTTTCTGCCAGAAATTCTGGTTGCATTAAAATCAAACTGTTCCCCAGGAGCTCCTCCAGTTTGATGACATCCTTAGTGGACTTCTTAGAAAGAACAGTGCAGATTGTCCTCTTTCCTTTCAGCTGGAGAGAGGAATTTTTAGGTTTTATTTTTCTGGGGTGTTATCAGGATGTGAAATATTGGCCAAGGAATATTTTAATTAAAACTGATGTAATTAAGATTCCCTGTAGACTTCTGGTAGCACCTGCTCAGGGACCTGCTACAGAACTTGATGTCGAACAAACCTGCTTGTTCTCAATGTGGCAGAAGGAGATCTCTGCAAGTCCCAGCTCTGGTGAGGTGGGGCAGAGGAGGAGCTTTTTTTTTCATGATTTTCTAGACAGCTTCAGTTATTTCTTGATTTTTAAAAATATTTTTATATTTTAACTTGAAGAAAGGAGACCACTAAATCCAGTAAGTAAATAGAAGTCAGGGGAGGAAGCTGAGAATTCAGAAGGATGAGTGGGTGTGGGTGATACACCATTCTATCCAAGGAAAAAGCCAGTTCTGTTTTTACAAAAGGCTGCCCAGCCCCCCAGTCATACTGGAGTGCTTGGAAGAAGAGAAGACATGGGTGGGAAGCACCTAGTTGGTGTAGTCTCCTTGGATAGTGGCCTTCCAGTACCTGCAGGGACTACAGGAAGCTGGGGAGGGTCTTTTTACAGGGGCTTGCAGTGAGAGGACAAGGGGTAATTGTTTTAAGCTGAAAGAAGAGAAAATTTAGGTTAGAGATCAGGAGTAAATCCTTCAGTGTAAGGGTGGTGAGACAGTGGAACAGGCTGCCCAGGGATGTTGAGGGGGCTCCATTCCTGGAGGTGTTCAAGGGGAGGTTGGATGGGGCTCTGAGCAGCCTGTTCTAGTGGGAGGTGTCCCTGCCCATGCAGGGGGTTGGAACTCAATGATCTTTAAGGTCCCTTCCTACTCAAAAAATTGTGATTTTTGAAAGGTTTTCTATTTGGTCCCTCATGGGGGGCTTTTACAAAAACTTAACAGGCCTGAGTTAAGAAGGAAGTTCTTTGCATGAATAAATAATTGTCTAAAAAGTGAAATGCAGGGGGAAAGAGGATGATGAGTTACCACGTGGAAGAGACATCAGCTTTGCTCTTGACAGGGACAGGGGCTGGGATCTGTGGAGTTCCATGTATCCTTAACAAACTGGGAAGAGTGTGAGTAGTCAAGTAGTGATATTTGCAGGTGACAAAAAGTTTAATTAGGGCATGAAGGATAAGACCTGACTTCAAGAATTGCAGAAAAGCTTTTATGAGTCTCAGGGAGCATGAATATGGCAGAAGTGACTGGGATGTGAAGTGATGGACTTTGGGGAGGATGGAGAGAACTTAATTTCCTCATTTTATCCTATTTTCCTGTCTAAAGCTGTGAGCTCTGAGCTCAGGAATGAGCTCTTTGGATGGTGATAGGTGGTTCTGTGGAAAGGTCAGCTTGGTGCTAAGTGCCAAACAAAAGCAGCAAACCATGTTAGGGATTGTTATGAAAGGGAAGAAGGACAAAACACAGAGCATCATTATGCCCTTCTATAAATCCACAGTGGACTTACCTCTTGAAACTGTTTACAGTTTTGGTCCCTCTCAGAAAGGTTCAGGAGATCAGGAGGGATGGCCAGGAGTCCTCAGTCAATTCTGTATAAGGAAGGAGCAAATTGGTGAAGGCTCCTCAGCCTGACCAGGAGGTGATGAGGGGGCTGGGGATGGGACTGAGATTAAAGAGCACATTGATGGCACCTGAGAGACTGGATGGGGACTGCTCTCATGAGACCCCACCTGCAGTGCTCTGTCCAGTTCTGAGGTCCTCAACACAAGAAGAAGGCCCAGGGAGGTGATGGAGTCACCATGCCTGGAAGTGGTTAAGAAAAATATAGATGTAGTGCTTAGGGACATCATTCAAGCACTGAATGGGTAGATTAGGTTATGGTTGGGGGATTTAAGTTATGATTAGACTTAATGATCTTCAAAGTCCTTTCCAACCAGGATGATTCTGTGATTCCAAGAACATGGAGCTGTTGGAGTTAATCCAGACAAGGGTCACGAAGATGACCAGGGGGCTGGAGCACCTCTTCTATGAAGGCAGACTGAGAGAGTTGGGGCTGTTCAGCCTGGAGAAGAAAAGGCCCTGGGAATACCTTGGAGCACCTTCCAGTGCCTGAAGGAGCTACAGGAAAGCTGGGGAAGGGCTTTGTAAGGGGGCAGGAAGTGATAGTGCAAGGACTAATGGATTAGACTGGAAGAGGGAAAAATTAGGTTAGATATTAGGAGGAAATTCTTTAGTGTGAGGGTGGTGAGACACTGGAACAGGTTGTCCAGGAAAGTTGTGGCTGCCCCATCCCTGGCAGTGTTCAAAGCCAGGTTGGATGGGGCTTGGAGCAACCTGGTCTGGTGGGAGGAGTCCCTGCCCATACAGGAGGTTGGGGCTACGAATGTTGTGGTTGCTGGCAGCTCCACACAGCCATCCAGGCTCTGTGATGGAGTTGCCCACCATGATAGTAAAAACCTCTTAACTTCAGTGCCTAGGAAGTACCAGGACAACCCAGGGCAGAGCATGTCCTGAGCAGTGAGGTCACGAAAGCAGCCAGCCTGGGCAAGCAGTCACACCTGGTCTGTGGCAGGCAAAGATGATAATGAGAATATAGAATGTTAACATGGTTTGTGTTGGAAGGGACCTTAAAGCTCATCTAGTTCCAACCCCTAAGCCTTGTGGACATGGGGTGCTGTTCAGTGGGATTTAGCAGAGCCCCTTTGATTTTTGGGTTTCAGTTGCTGCTTGTGCTCTCTCTGCTCTCAGGGCTTTTCTTCATATCACACTTCACCTGATGATGCTTTTTTGTTTACAGGAAGGTTTTTAATTGCCACAAAGGACTTCAGCCAATGCTGCACATTTATCCTCATCCTCAGGATGTCAGACACTTCTAACAGACTGTTAAGCCTGGGACAGTGGTGGCACAGGCACAACAGGGTGTGTGGCTTCTTCTTGAAGCAAATGAAGCACAACCATCATTTCTGTTCTACCTTTCATAGAAGGCATGTGCATTGAAGTCCTTATTTAATTTTCCTCTCTTTCCTCTCTTTCAGATTTTAACCGTGTGAAGATGCTGATGGACAAAAATGAATCCTGGTTCTCCAACTTCTCCTCTGCTGCCTCCTCCTTTGTGAAAGGAGGTGGCAGCTGGGCAGGGGTCGGCCTGCAGGAGGTGGTCATTGGGCTGATCCTTACCCTCATTGACTTGATCACACTCCTGGGAAATACAATTGTCTTCATCTGCCCGGTGGTGGAGAAGAGGCTGCGCACGGTCACCTATATGTTCATCATGTCCTTGGCCATGGCAGATTTCCTTGTGGCTTGCCTGGTCATGCCCTTCAGGTAAGAAGTGCTGTGAGGTAAGATCAGACAGTGGTGTGTGTCTCCAAGGTCACCCCTCCCAGCTCAGTGGCCACAGATTGAGCATAGCTGGCTGGAGGTTCTCCTGCTGTGATTAGGGCTGGGCTCTCCAAAGAGCTTAACTGTGGGTCAGTGATTGTGCTTCTGTGCCTCAGTTTCCCTACCTTTTGTCCCCTTGTAATGAAAGGAAGAGACTTCCCAAAGGTGTTCTTCCTGTTGGCTACAGAGAGAGCCTGGCTGGTGGTCTGAACTAGATATCCAGCTCTGCAGGTGGTGCCAGTGTAGTGAGTCCACTCTTCCAGGACTTGCTCTGCTTTGCACATGGGCCCAACATGGTCACTAGATGATTTTTCATGCTCTGAGGAATGTGAGCTGGGGCTGTCACTGGTGTGTCAGCATTCAGTGCAATGACTGTGTTGATCCTGCTTGTGTTTCAAAGGTAGTTCTATCAAGATTCTGTCTAGATTTGCTCAAGATCTTGACAAGAACAAATCTTGATAGAACATGAGGGAATGGCTTCAGGCTGCAACAGGGCAGGTTTAGACTGGACATTAGGAAACATTTTTTCACAGAAAGAGTGGTTAGAGACTGGAATAGGCTGCCCAGAGGGGGGGTTGAGTCACCATCCCTGGATGTGTTTAAGAGTTGTTTGGATGTGGTGTTGGTGGATATGGTTTAGGGGAGAACTTTGTAGAGTAGGGCTGATGGTTGGACTCGGTGATCCCAAGGGGCTTTTCCAACCTGAATAGTTCTGTGATTCTATGAAATCATGGAATGTATTTTCCCCTCGTTTTTCTTGGGAATGACTATTGAAATCAGCAGAGCTGAATTCTGTGCTTTTGATTTTGCACTTCCTAAAACTTTTATTTTCTGGTAGTGGGAGAGAGAAGTAAGAAAGATCCTTAGTAGCCTGAGACAACAGATGATTTTGTATTTCTGAACCTGAAAGGCTATTAGAGAGATGTTATTCTTCACTTTTTTTGGTGTAAGGCAGGTGACCTTGCAGAATAACACTTTTGTCTGGATAAGCAGAATGGAAGAGTTGCAGGCTGCAGTGGGACAACCAATAGGATTGGCTGCACTTGGGGGAGATCTTGTGCCCCTGTTGTCTGGCCAGGTTGCATGTGGGTGGCTGGCAGTGTTGACATGGGGACAAAGGCCACCTTCCCTCTCTCTGTGTAAATGGAAGGACTTGATTTTACTGTGCATCTCTTTGGGCTTTCATTATTCCTTTGGAGCCAGCATCATTTCCAGGCTACAGAGACTTTCTGTACCAGAGAAGAGGGAACAGGCATCCACTGCCATGTGCTGGGAGAACATTGCTAGGGCAAGATCATCCCACCAGATGCTGAGGGAAAGTAGGTACCTGGGATCTGTGTGCAGGGATGTTCATGACAGCAGCATGGTCTGCTTGGGGAAGGTCATTGTGCCCACACCATGGGCTTTGCAGCATCTCTGGAGATAAGGAGGACTTCTGAGGAATGGCACCAAGACACCCAAGTCTATGATTAGTCCATGGTTCAACTTCTGTATGTCTTCATTCCCCATCTAGAAAAGGCTCACAAAACCTTTCCCTGTGTGTGCACTGGGACCTTCCCTGCTTCCCCTGTGGAGGCCATCATGGTATGGGGACAGGTTCTGCTGTAGATTAATGTTTGCTTGAATCTTTGCCTTGCATCCTGCATAACAAAATGCCTCTGAGGACTGGGGCCCTTCAGCAGAAATGTGCCTACCTCCAGCAGTTGTGCTCAAAAATAACCTTCACAAGTAATTGTAATGATTTCTTGCTAATTAGATGCAGAGCAGGGGTTGGTTTCTAACTCCTCTGACATCAGGTTGACTCTTTTTGCCCTTGGGGACAGCAGAGCCCACTGAGCACAGAGCCCCACTTTCACTGTATTTGACCAGCAAGCTGTGAAGTTACAGGATAATTAAAGCTTTGCAGGACTAGGTGGTTACTCAGCCTTTCACATCAAATTCACACACAATGGTTATTTCAGCAGCACCCCAGGAGATCCAGAAAGCTGGTGAAAGAAAGGGGAAGCAAATGGCATCTAATTGAATGCTCCAGGAACATGCATCAGCCTTCCTACAGCTGCTGTGTGTTCCTTCCTTCCCTGCCCACTTCTTACAGGTCCCTCTGGACTTTGTTAGGAATAATTTTGGCATATTGTGATCTTTTTGCTGGTGTGTTCACCCCACTGGGGTGTTTGTAGCTACATAATGGACAAGCTGCATACGCTTCATCCTAGGGTTTCTAATTTTTTAAAAAAAGCCAAGAGTCAAAATCCTTTTGTTTTGGAGCCTGAGCCCAGATGAAATATGAGTTTCTTGGAGGAGGAAGCACCTTCCATGCCCCAGGAATTGTGGATAATTTAAAAATCCCATGCTTCTTAGGGCACTGGAAAAGCTGTGCTAAACAAAGCTGGGCAGATCTAAATTTGGGGAGCTTTGGAGGTGCAAAGAACCTCTCTCAAGGTGCCCACTTAGAGTGCAGGCAGGAAGCACAGGCTTGGTCTTCCTCAGCCATGCCCCACCTGTGGGTTATTGCCTTGGGCTGCACTTTGAGGATGACTCCCTGACTGAGCCTCCCTACACTGCACGCTCATCCCTTGTACCTGCACAGTAAAACATGATGTTACCTCAGTGGAGTGTTGAAGCCATGCATGAAATCACTCCTAGCTTTGGGTTCTACCCCTTTTCTCTCGCAGCATCATTTACGAGGTGACGGGGATGTGGTTGTTTGGGAAGCTCTTCTGCAAAGTCTGGATCTCCTTTGATGTCATGTTCTGCACTGCATCCATTGTCACCTTGTGCTTCATTAGCCTGGACAGATACTGCTCCGTGGTGACTCCATATCACTATTCAAGAAGGATGTCCCGTGGCAGGTGAGTGGAGTTGCTCCTCACTTTGGGTCCCCCCAAGCTCTGGAGAGCTGCTGCCCAAAAGCAGAGTAATGTGTCAGAAGGATCTTTGTGTCATATAAAACTTCACAGAAATCATTTAATGTGGTGCAGGAGAAAAGGAGGATCCAGCTGAGCTGGTTTGGTGCTCCTGGGGAAGCCCTGGTTTAAGGATGGGCTGTGAAATGGGGTAGAAACCAATGGCATGGGCTGACTTGTGCCTGCAACTTCTGCCTGTTGCAGGAATTCGACAAGAATTTTCCCAAAGACTAGAGGAAATGATACCCAGAAGAATGCATGTAGCAGTAGTCTTATCCCTTTTAAAACTCATTATATTTGTGGGGAAAATAGAAAACAGGAGGATTTTCTAAGCTTTTATCAAGGTTTCATGTGGAACATGGAGAAGAGGACTGCAGGGTTGGGGAGCAGGTCTGAGCACAGGATGTTGCAGCTGTGAGGTGCTTTGCAAGGTGGGTTCAGGCTCTTTTGGGGATGCTTTTCCCTCTGCAGGTCTGGCTGTGTATTATTTGTGGAGCATGGGCAGTGGCCAAATAGAGGAGCAGAGTGGCAGAGCAAGGGCTGCAGCAGTGCTGAGGACCTGGTGTCCATCAGCTCAACCTCTGCTGCTGCTCAGAGGATAAGGTAACAGCCAGATATTGAAGCTGAAATCAAATAGAAACATCTATATGCTGTTGTTTTTAAATATTAACACAAATCCTCCATTCCACCTCTCCTCTTTTTTTTTTTTTTTTTTTTTTTTTCCAGCCAGCTCTGAGCATCCCCCACAGTGATCACAGTTCTGTAAACCACAGACCCAATGACCCAGTCATTAGAGACAACTGCCTGTGGACTTGTACTCCAGCTTTTCCCTTGTTTGGCCACTTCTCCAAGCCCTGTGGGACTGCTGAGCAGTGATATCCCATATGGGTTACCATGGGGATTGGATGGTACTGGTTGTTCTCCATTCAAAATAACTCAGGCCTTCTCTTCCCTCCCCATCTCTTCCCTCTCACAGATGCATCCTGATGACCTGCACGGTCTGGGTATACTCCTCCCTCATTTCCTTCCTGCCCGTCATGCAAGGCTGGAACGAGATCCCTGGGGTGGACTTTGATGCGGGCAGAGAATGCATCTTTGTCACCAACTGGATTTTTGCCATTGTGGCTTCTGCTCTGGCATTTTTTGTCCCCTTCATGGTCATGTGCAGCATGTATTTCTTCATCTACCGAGCTTCACGGCTCAAGGCCACTCGTATCATGTCTCAGACCCTGGAGATTCACTACCACCCCAACAGCAAGAGGCAGAACCACCTGCAGCTGGAGAACAAGGCCACACGGACCATCAGCATCATCATTTCAGCCTTTGTGCTGTGCTGGCTGCCTTACTTTGTGCTGAACGTTTGGCTCGCTGCCAGAGGCACCGACTCCACCAGCACAGTCTTGGTTGACACCTTCAAGATCATCACTTGGTTAGGGTATTGCAACTCCACCATCAACCCAATGCTCTACGCTTTCCTGAACCGGGACTTCCAACGGGCCCTGAAGAAGCTGCTGGTTTGCAGGCACAGGTCTCAGGTGGACATTGGAGAAGACATGGTTTCCATAGCCACGTTTTCCAAGACTGCCCCAGAGCTAGAATATAGCATTATGGTGCCAGTGCCCAACGGTGCCCTGAAGGGCAAGCCCAAGCAGTAGGGATGCAGAGTCAGTTGCTGGAGGTGGTGGTACAGGAAGTGCCAGAGCATGTCCTAATGGGAAAATAATGGGTAGGAAAACTGGGGAAGGAGAAATGGAAAACTACAGCTGGGGGCATGGGACAAAGATGGTTTTCTTCATCTTCCACAGTTTTACAAATGAGGAACTTGGATATTTTAGGGGCAATTTGTTATAGCTAATGGAGCTAATTCCTTCCTGGGTGATTATTTTTTAATAAGCATTTCCTAAGATTAATTCAGTCTTTATGCTGAGGGGAAAAACAAAACAACACAATGAGAACTTGAATATCTTTGTGTACATCCTGGTGATCCACAACACAAGATGGGACAGTGTTTGTTTCTCCTCAAGCCACTGTAGTTCTCATCTTGCAGTTTACATGACAAATTTGTCCAGTTTTAATGACTCCACATGTGTCAATTTGCATATGAAATTGCCAATAGCATGGAGTTTAACAAGGAGAAATGCTGGATTTTGCACCTGGGACATGGTAACCCTGGATATAGAGACAGTCTGGGGAGTGAGAGGCTGGAGAGCAGCCCTTTGGAGAGGGATCTAGGGGTTCTGGTTGATGGCAAGTTGAACATGAGCCAACAGTTGTGCCCTGGCAGCCAGGAGGGCCAACCAAGGGCATGGTAGGAAGATGTGCAGGGGAAGGTTTAGGTTGCATATTAGGAAGGGATTCTTCACCCAGAGGGTGGTGGAGCACTGGAATAGGCTCCCCAGGGAAGCAGTGATAGCACCAAGCCTGACAATATGCAAGAAACATTTGGACAATGCCCCCAGGGACATGGTGTGAACTTTGGGGTTGTCCTGTTCTGGGGTGGGAGCTGGACTTGGTGATCCAGGCTGTCCAAGAAGGTGGTAGAGCCACCATTTCCAGAGACATATAAGGAGACAGATGTGGTGCCAGGGGACAGGGTTTAGTGGTGAGATGCTGCAGTTAGGGTAGTGGTGGGACTCAATGGTCTTGAATGTCTTTTCCAACCAGAATGATACTGTGATGGAAGTTGGCAAGAGGGATGTGACCCCAGAAGAGAGGTCACTTCTTCACAAAGGCAGGACATGGTCCAGCAGCTTGTGCTCTTTGGTCAGGGTTCAACTCGCTTCTGAAATAGCAAGAGGTTCAGAGCTTTCCAGTCCCAGACTTGGTGTTTAACACCAGAGCAAGCTCAGCAGCAGGCAGGAATGGGTAGGAGAAATATTCCATGTGCATGGACATTGTGGTGACTGTTGGTAAAATCTTGCTTCAGTGGCTTTCTCTGAATTACCTGTGAGTTTCCTTATTAATTCTGGCAGGGAATATCCTATGTGGCAGACCCCAGGAAACAAGTGAGACTTGCTGGAACACTTCCCTATAACTCTGAGGGCCACCCAGTGCCCTGGGAGTTCAAATGAGGCTTCAGGTGACCAAGACCAGCCAAAGAGTGGATGTGAAGAGGAATTACTACTTGTTTTGCACTGTGATGCAATGTCTTGATAACATAGAGTACTGCTGGACGACAGAGCCATAAAAAAACTGATGATAAATGGGAATTATTATTTTTGCCCCTCCCAAGTGCTTGTCTGGACTTCAAACAGCATCAAACAGCACTGGCTCCCTGCAGGAGGGCTTTGGATTACTCCACTGAAGGATGGCCCTGGAAAAGCAGGACTGCTCCTGAACACCTCTGCAGTATCCAACAGTGAGTAAAAGCAGGAGCTGAGCCCCCAGGCCCACACGAGGACTGGTGACTGCTCAGACATCAGCTGTTGCTTCCCTGGGCATGGTTCTGGTGGGATCTCATGGGGGTTTACATGGGAGAGTCACCACACTCAGAGTCTGCTCTTGGACTGATCTTCTATGGCTGTGAAACACCTCAAGGATGATTTCTGAAACAGCTATTTCTGAGTGCTCAATCACCCACCTGGGACAGGCAAAGCTCCTGCAGCTGGGGAAGCAGCAGAAAGATAGTCAGGGTAACATTTAGTGCTAAAACTACTGGACTGAGGCACTTGGAGGGGTGAAGAATGTTGCTTTGTTAATGAATAAATTTAAAAAATGGGAGCAGTTTAGTACAAGTCCAGAGCCTTCCTGATCATCCAGCTCAAAGGCAGCACAGGACTGTCCTCAGAGGCGTAGCAAGTAGCTACTGTCTGGAGCGGCTCAGCTGGTACAAGGGTCTGAAGTTCTCTCTCAAAAGCCTGGTAGAAGAAACAGCCCTGAACTGGGCTTGCAACACTAGTACTAGTCAAATGACTCTTCATGGAAGTGGTAAGGATAATAACTACATAATCCTGCCCTTATTTTGGGGAAGCATCTAGGTCTAGAGGGCACAAAGGTGGACAGGGCAGGATTCTTGATCCTGACATCCAATTCTTGCTTAATGGGAGAAGAAAATGCCACCCTTCATTGCTTTCCCTTCCAGGATATGAGCACAGAGCAAATGTACATTAGACAGAAGGCCTTTGGTGTTTCAGTTGTGGTTGACCATTTGGTCAGTTGACCAAACATCATCCAGCAGGACATCTAGTGTAATTAAAACCTGACTTAAATGAGGAAGTCAACATGAGAGGTGCATCCATCTGGGTAGCCTGGTTCTGAAGAGCTGGTAAAACAGTTCTGGAACTGGTGGGGGTGTTGAAGCCCAGGTGGATGCTTCACAGAACAGAGAAGCATCCTCTACCCCCACTGGTGGGCCAAGTGGAGCTGTCAGAGGCAGGGAAATGAGACAAGCAACTGCAGGCAGGACCTGAGGTCACAGAAAACCTCTCTACTTAGGGAAAAGATTTCCTCAAAGCCTGGAGCAAAGACAGGGACAACACTGCAGCATTCAGTGCTGAGGGAAGCAGGAACTCACTGACAGGGCAGTTGAGAGCTGAGTGTGGTCACAGGCTTTTGTGGCTGGGCAAGCACCAACACAGGGCACAGGGTGTGTGTGCCTTAGAGGACAAGTGTAGCATCCCAGAACACACAAACACACCCAGAATGATCACATACACCATTTTTGATACTTCAAATCTTCAGGGCTCTTGGAATAAGCAGCTACTTAACTATATTTTCATATGCATGCATCTCACACTATAGAGCAAGTTAAAAATACCTTCTTGTTTATTTCCTGTGCTTGATCTGTTATCACTGACCTGGCAGGGAAGCTGGAGAGGCTTCAAATGTGACCATTTAACTGTGCATTCATAGCTGCTGCTCCCAGGGAAATCCAAGGGAAGTGAAAACAATTAAGTATCTTCTGCTTTAACCCACCTAAACTCAATGAATGAAACTCAATGTTCACTGTAGCATTATGGCTTCAACTGGACAAGCCATTATCTAGTGAAGTCATCCAAGAGTAGAAGGAAGACAATCTTTGTAAGATCCACTTTTGCCTTATCTTAAGGCTGCAGAGTGGCAGCTGGTTTAATCACTAGTTGTAGAATCACACCACAGTGATTCCCAGAAGGATTTGAACTCAGCATCTTTTTAAGAAACTGATTTCAGAGACTACAACTTCAAAAATTTAAGCCTGTAAACCAAGAAAATGTATTTATGCAAAACCAGCTCTAACAGTGTAAGAATTACTCCTCCTTCTCTCTCTGTTAACAGTTGAGAGATTGCCTCCATAATCCCTTCAATTTAGAATAGCCTGGTTCCCTTCTTTCTTAAAATAGTATCTCACTTCCAAGCAGCACCTTTGCACCAGCACCTTCTTCTTTGCACCAGCACATGCATTAAGGGAAGTATGAGACAGAAGAGCAAAGGAAGCTCCAGAAATGCAGTGCCTATTCTCCTGCTCCAGCTGCCCCCTGCAGCACACACTGATGCAGGTTTCAAACAGCAACAACCACTACTTGATTATTCTTTTTTTTTTATAAATAAAGTTTATTAAATCATTTAGACTTGAAAGAAGTCACAATATAATTCATGCACCCAACAATTACAGTGAGTGCATTCTGTACACCACCAACCCAAATGGATTGATTCTGTATTTTATAAATAAAAATTAACATATTTACAGAGAGAAATAAAAGCATTAGGCAGTTAAATTAGCAGATTACACAAATGCCTACCAGTTGATTTTTTTTTTTAAAGTACAAATCTACAGGATTACATACGACATGTATGACTTCATTAGATTTACATTTTCAGAATCACAACATTTTCATACATAATTTTTACTATGGCTCTTCCAACCACCACCTATAAAACCCCTTTTTTCAATGGCAAAAAAAAGCTCATTTTCCTTCTCTACAGGTTGATTTGTATAAAATGCATTCCCTAAGATCTACTATAGTGTAGAAGTATGAAAAGATTTCCTCTACTGACTGCCTATGGAGAGTGACAGTATGTACAACTGTGGTACTTTTTTTGCTTTAAAAATAGTGCATATTCCCAGTTTAACCAACCAGGGACAAAAATGGAGTCATAGTTCATTTCAAAATCATCTTTTCACCAAAGAGCAAGTGATCTGGATAGACACTCACTAGGCTTAGAGACTGTAATTTGGTCTATAAAAATACAGTATTTTAATTCTATTTACATCTTACAGATCTCTTAATTACCCAGGGAGATGACATTTACAAGCTTCAAAGAAACCCAACAAACCCAAAAAAAAAGGATAATGGGGCACACCACTGGTAAGCACAGTAGCTGTACCCATCCACCTAGGAGAGTTGAAGGTAAGGAAAATGGAATGTGACAAGTGTGGTAACTGGCTTTCCTTGGCTGCCAAGTCAAACCAAAATCTGTCCAAGACGTCTTATACATTAAACATGGCAAAAAACAGCTGAAGTAAACCATTTCCAAGATCAACATTCTACATCATAGGATCCTTCTGCTGAACAATCCCTGTAAAACCTGCCGTGTGGAAGAAGTGATCCTGAGGATAATTATTTGCTTGGTTGTCTTGAATGCTTATTTCCTGATAAGCTCATTGTCCGTGACCTCTGCCTAAGCACTGGTTTTGGTGGGAGTTCCAAGTCTTCAAAGACAGGATTTTCTATGATTGCTGCAGCCTCTGGTCTTTCAGTGGGACTTGGAGAGAGCATGTCCTTCACCATGGTGTACTAGAAGAAAACATGACATGTGCTACATGAAGCAAGCCATAAATTCTCTTATTTCATGCTCTCACTTGAATTGTATGAACAAGTGGAAAATGTCCCCAGTTGTCTTCTGAATGATTTGGGTATTGGTGCTTTGGCACAGTAGCTAAAATTGCATTAAATATTTGGAAATGTATCACTCACTGTGCATCTGTTAAACTGTCTTTACTGTTAAGGACTACAGTCAATTTGGCAAATCCACTCTGACCCAAGCCTTTCCATTAACTCACAATCAAAATAATTTAAAAGCTTATTAAAAGTGAGTAATTCTTAGCTTTAGGTCTTAGTCACCATCTTTTAAGGCAAGCAATAATTTTTCACAGTAAACTACAGGTTTTCCTTTAAATATACAGGTAGTTGGAATATTTGTCTCAAATGTAATGAGAATTAGTGTCCTGCTCCAGCTGAGCACAGCATATGACATTCCCCTGGGCAGTCTGCAGCTGTAATGCAAGAAAGCCTGGTCTTAGGTGCTGGTCTGAAGCTACCATCAACACCTGAAAGTGCTCAGCTTTTTATTGGAGACATTTAGTACAACACCTCCTCTTTATCTGCAACTGTATCACTTTAAAGACCTGACTAATAAGAACACAGCACAATTTCCTGATATGGTTTCCTACTTAGGAGATCCAGTTCCAGGAGTGAGATCCCATGCAGCAGAGGTGCTACCTACAGCCTCCCCTTTACCTGTCTAGAGCTCTGTACTTTGTGAATATGGATTTGTTGAGAGAAATCATGTCAGGATGCATGTGAAGTGAATGAAAGCAAGTGACAACGGGAAGCCAGGTAATATTCTACAGTTACTGGAGGTAACTGGTGTGACAAAAGCATCATCGTTCACATTATTGTAATGTTACAGCTCTGAAAAGTAGAAAAGCACAGGGATTGAAATGTGCATCTTAATAACACAAAAGCTTTTTTCCCCCTCTATTTTTGCCTGCAAAACAACTGGAAAGCAAAGAAAAAAGCTACAATGACTAAAGAAAAAGCTACAATTAATAGCATCAGACATACTTACCTCTTGTGTGTATTTCTGAGTGAACAATGGTGGAAACTTCAAATTTCTAACATCACTTAAGGTCTGCAAAAATATTAAGGAAAACACTTAACTTTTCCAAACCACCATTCTTCAGGAGCATTACTCTATTATTTATTTTTTAAAAAACATCTTTTTTATTTTGTAAAAAAATCAGCCTGATGGAAAAAAAAACCCAAACATTAAACAAAGTTTTGCTTTACTGGTTAAAAATCCAAACATACTTAAACAGGCAAGTTGCTGCTTCCCTATGTAAAAAGTCTGCTCCAGGGTCATGTTACAAGAACTCTGATCTCAGTTTTAAATCAGCCAGATACACAAACTTGGACTTTCTCACTTGGGCTCAACAAAGTCAACCAATCCATGCACCACCCATAATCCACAAGATCACCTACCCCAGTTTTAAGATACATGAAATGACTGGCTCTGTCTTAAGTAAGCATTAGTCTTTATTTAATGTTTATGGAGTAATGACCAGATTTATGGCAGTTAGGCTGTTTATTTCTGTGTCCTCACAAGGAACCTGGTCTCCATCGGTGTTTCCTCCATAACAAGCACATTGGCTCCATCTAGTGATACTAATTTTCCCATGCCCAGCCACACAATTATTTGCAGCAGGTTACCAGGCTACCTTATTATGTGTGTAAGTTCTGTAATTGCCAGCAACCCATGACCCCTTAAGCATATTTTTAGTAATGAAGGACAACATCTAGCACTTAATTTTTTTTCTGAAGGATTTCCTTTTGCAAGATTTTGAGCACAAAGTTAAGAATTCTACAATAAAAACTAAATTCAATTCATTATTATTCCACTGAAAGTATAAACTGATGTTAAGAGTGATAGGCAAGTCAAATTCCTGTTCAAGAGAACTGAGTTTCAGGACAATAAGATGTTTTATATAATTGTTCTTTCTCTACCAATTCAGTCTGCATTTAGTGATCTGTTTTCAAACATCTAATTTGGAAATAAATTGCACTGCCAGACTAACTGCTAACAGCTTGAGACAGAGGCAGGTCTCATGCTCCACCTCTGGGGATTTTTCCAGCCCTTTGTCACAGATTCCTAGAATTTGCTGGGCTGCTTGGTCAGGCAGAACATGTTTCGCTTCAGCAAGTAGTGCTAATGCTTTGTGATGCCAATGAAAAATTCAGTGTAACAGCTCAGAAACAACTACTGAAGTAGCTACACCCCAGAACTTGGCCCATAAAGGGGTGAGGGTTTCTTTTGGATTTTTTCAAAAAGAGTGTAATGACAGTGAAAGTGATGGGAAGTTAGAGCACTGGTTTTACCCCCCTAAGAAGGAAAGCATCAGAATGAAATGCAGTTTAGGATTCACTCTGATTACTTCATTTGCTTCTTGCTTCTGCACTCAGGACAGAAACTGGAAGGGCAGAGTTTGTCATCTCTGCTGCAGGAGATCTTGAGAAGGCAGGATAGTTCTTTATTGGGTATGTGTCTCAGTAAAACTGATTTTATTTAAGAAAAATGAAATTGGTATTAGTGCAAGGGGTTAAAATTAAGCACTGCCATTCCTCCTCTAAACTACACTCTTTTGTACCAAAAAACCCAGAGCATCTTAAGCAAGAGAATGCAACACCATCATAGGCAGAACACTTGGTCAAGCTGTGTTCATGGTGTGATTCAAGCTGTTTCTCACACTTCTAATAAAACCAGTCCATTTCCACTTGAGAAGTTAATCCCCTGAGCACATATAAATGATAAATACAAATTATAATGACTCTTTCTTTCCTGCATAGGTCACTAGTCACTGTGTTCAAGAGGGAAAACTTCTCTCCTGTTCTCTATGAACTTGTTCCTGAGCAGGATGGATCTCACAAGCACTTTGACAGCAAGGAAGAGTGGTAATGCACTATCAAACCTCCCAAATTCACACTGGATGCAATGGATGTCATCAACTACTGGGAAGACCCTGCTTGGGGCTGAGACTCACAGCTAGGACTTACTATAGGAAAAGGAACAGCAGTTTTTCACTAAGTGCTTTGGGCGAAAAAGCACCACAGATGCAAAGGAAGAAGTTATAAAAATGCACATCATGGTTTCCATTCTTGAATGAAAACCAAGCTGGTAGGCTTCAAGTCACAAGCTCTGTTTGTTGCTTGAGTTCTTGGATATTCTAGTTCAGTAGTTTCTCTTACTTGGCTTGACAACAGAGGAGTTTGTAAAGAAATTAAGGTTTCAATTCCACTGCACACATTGGGAAGACTGCAATTTATTTTCAATGATTCACAGTGTCTGTACAAGGCTGATAAAGAAGTTGTGCTCCTAATTGCAAGGCTTCTTCAAAACTGAGAAGAGCCTCCTGCAAATGTTTCACCAAGTGAGTAGCTGTTTTAAACAAATAATCAAAATGAGGAGAATCCCATAACGTACATACCCTGACTCTCTCCATCTGTGTGCTGAAAGGGTAAAGCAGCTCAAAGAGAATCAGTCCCAAAGAAAAGATATCCACCTTGTGCGAATACGTGTTCCCACAGATCTGAAAATTCAAAATCAGGGTTAGGTGAATCAAGCTGCTCATTCTATGTATTATGTACAACATTAACAACCCCCTTTCAAGTCACTATGGAAGTGATTAGCTCTGTGCAGTGCTGAAAGCTACAGAACGGGCACATTGGCAAACTTCATCAACTGAGAATGGGTGAGCTAGGTCCTCATCATGAGCTCCACTTTGCAGATCCAACTGCAAAGGAAAAGGTTTCAACTTACTTAAATCTCATACAGAATAGTGGGTCCTTGCTCAGTTAACTTGATTATACAGTTATCTATTACATTAAAAGCAAGATGAATGAATGCATCTGAGTCATTAGCCACTTTTTTCTATAAATACACATTCAAATATTAATTTTGGAATTCAATTTAGCTCAAAACTCGAATGTAAGTAACTTGTTTGCAACACTTTACTAGAAAGAGTG
>NW_009952895.1:1487961-1488739 GCF_000747805.2 Chaetura pelagica | reverse complement strand
AAGAGTGTTTGGTCTTTAAGCTTCAGTGAAGTCAGGTGTCTTCCAAGCACTGCCAGGTACAGCTTTAGAGCAGAGAGCACAAACCTGTTCTGGGCTCATGTAGAGCTTGGTCCCTACTTGTCCTGTGTGCCTGGCATAAGCTGGCATTGGGGTAAGTACTGATTCCTCCTCCTCATCTTGGTCCATAGCTGTTACCAGTCCAAAATCCCCAACCTTTACTATGTCATCCATTGTGAAAAATATATTGGAGGGCTAAGAAAACAAACAGGTAGAAAGAAAAAAAAAATAAGTTAAACAAGTCTCTGAGTTTCAGCAGATGCAACACTTTGTTCTAATTGAGAAAAGCTATGTTGTCAGGGCTCAAAATGCTCATTAAACATCAGGTTAGAACAACAACCTAAGAGTCTTAGTTGTTCCTGAAAAAATAATTCCTCCTGCATTCAACAGTTTCCCTTCCTGACACGCAGACTGCTCAGTCTTGTAACCCAGTTGAGGTTTACTAGCACTACATAGGTCTGCTTAGTAACACACATGAGAGTCAACAGCTGTGGGGAACAACAGCAGAGATAAGTTATCCAGCTCTCCATCACATGGCAAGTTCACACCAGATGTTGAAGTTCTGACTTCTAGTCACCATATCCTCTTGCTACCCGTATGTATCTCAGATGTTTTCTCCACAAGATTTGCCTTCTGGCAGACAGAACAGCACACCTCAAATTAATGATTATTTATTTGAAACGTGACTGCTCCACCTCAGTTACACATAGAGACAGACACA
>NW_009952895.1:1458774-1487922 GCF_000747805.2 Chaetura pelagica | reverse complement strand
TTCACAGGGAAAAGAGCTGAGCTGTGGTAAAGAGCCAGGTGGTGCTGGGCAAGCTCTTCTCAGAGCTCCTGGACAGACCTTCAAGGCTAGAACATGTTCTATGCTTTGTTGACACAATCCCTGGAACATGAGGAGGCAGGTACAGAGAACGTTTTTTCCCCAAGATTAAAGGACTACAAAGCTGACCTATTTCAAAGTCCACCTCACTTCCTTGTTTAAAGACAAACCCACTCTGTGCTAGAAAGAAGCAGGATGGAAAAAAGGACTTCTTGTTTTTGTTAAGCAACAGACAACTCTGAGATAAGTGCTACAGAAATAGATAGAACTTGTTAGTTCTACCGTGCCCACATCCTGCCTCTAAAACTGCCTTCTGAGCCAGGCCTTATCTCCCACTGCATTTTCCTGTAACGAATGTCATGCCCTTCAGAGTCACAGCTCATTTAGTGCACAAAAACTACCCTGTGCACCTACAGCACCTCCAGGCTCTCTCTGAAGCATTTATACAGCACCCACCCTCTTGATTCCACACCCACATTGTCAAAAACCTTTCTATCAGAATTTTAATGCTCAAGGCACAAAAGCCTCCATTAGGGATTTGTGTCTTGATCTCCCTTCCCTTCTCCTCCAACAAACACACAAGAAATAAACAACATCTGTCTTGCTTCATGGACAAGAACTCTTAACACAAAGTTTTATGTTGGGTACTTCTCTGGCTGAAAACAGATTCTGAGTGGCTGGCATATCATTTCTACAAATTAAGGAGAATGGACTCTCTGCTATTGCAAACTGCCAGCAAAAATAAGCCATCAAGGCCACATTCAGAAAGAGGAAATCTTAAGGCAGATGCACACAATTTTGATTTAAATTAGAAGAATAAAACCACTCTTTAGTTTAGTTATCTTGCCACTTTTACAAAGAAATTTCACTCCAGATTCTTCAGAGTAAGAATTCCAGGGTTTTTTCCACAGATATGAATAAGCTGCTCAGACATCTGGAAGGCTACTATTTAATTCAATTAATGCTGCAAAATGTATTTAACACTGTTCTTGCAATTCTTTGAAATTCATTACTTGTCTTGAGCTGTCAAGCATAACTGATGCCTTACCCTGGGAATAACAGTAAATGCACCTGACAGAAACTCCTGTTTCTATATTTTCTTCAAAAGAATTTGAACTGTGACCTATGCACTTGCTTACCTAAATTCCTGCCATCTTGTCATTACAGTATCTCTGATTAGTAGGAGCCTTTAACACATCTGTTAGTTTAAAAATTTAAAAGGTCTTTTTGATATTAATTTTCACATAACTGAATGAGTTTTTGGCAGTGCCAGTGAGAGTAAGAACTGGCCTCTGCTATCAGCTAGCTCTGCTTCTGGCAAAGACAAAGTAGCAGTGCAGGTTATTTGCAAATAACGACCTGGAGGTCATTTGCTTATTAGTGCTGGCATGAACTTTGGGGTTGCACAAACAATCTCTTGGGCAAATTACAGAATTAGGTGAGGTAGGTTCCTCGGAGTTTCTGAAAACTATATTAAAATATATACATATATTTAATGGTTGCTATTTTGGCCAAATTAACACACTGCTCTAGTGGGAAGTGTCTCTGCCCATGCAGGGGAGTTGGAACTTGATGATCTTCAAGGTGCCTTCCAACTCCAAGCATTCTGTGATTCTGCAGTAACAGACAAATACATTTCCAGGATCCCAGAATAACATCTATACTCAGATGGGATGTTTTCTGAAGCAGGAACATGTTTGTTCAGGGAGGGCCTAAGTTGTTTATATCAAGTAAACAAAATAAAATCTCTTGTTCAAATTGCTGCCAATATTGAACTTTTAAGATATTCCAACAAAATGGTACACAACTGCTGATTAAGACTACTGCAGCTTTAAGTGAAGCTAACATAAGCTTTACTGAACAGTGATCCCAGTAAAGACTGCAGAGTGACAGTATTGCTAAGAAAGGTTATTAATTAACATGTCTAGCAATGTATTAGATAGGGATTTAATTACTTTTCTGGTCAGTTTCTCAAGCATTAAAGATTTATCAGATAAATGCTTCAAGGTAATTGCTTAATGGTTGTGAGGAAAGAAAATACTTGGACAGGTTTGTGAGTTTTTCTAACTTTGCAACAGCTTTTCAATGTTACTGAATTTGAATCCCCTTTTACTGCCTAAGATCAGCTGGTATTTTTATCTTTGTTTCTACTGATATCAAAGTATTACCATCTGAGAAGCTACAACGACTGTTACAATCATTTCAGTATTTACTCCACTGAGGTAAGCTTAAAGCTTCCTCAAAAAAGCAAAGAGAAACAGTAACTGCCTCTCCACTGTTTGGCAAAAGCAATCCCTTCTCACAGCTTGTGCTGGTAAGACTAATTTCAGCTGGGCTCTTTAACTGAATTATGGAATTTGGTAACACACACAGACACTTTCAGTGCTAAAAGTTCCAGCAAGATTAGGCACTAACATTGGATCAGAAGCAAAATGGAAAAAAAAAGGCACAAAAAGTTACTCCTGACTTCAGTTACATTAAATGCCAGGGGTAAAATCCACCTTTCCCAGTTAACCGTTTGGATGTTATCAGACAGTAAAATTATTATTAGACATTCAGAAAGCTGCATTGTGATAGTTGGCATTGACTCAGGATTCAACTCCAGGACAGTTTACACTTCAATCCTAGAGCAGTAATACTTAATTTTTATTTCCTCTAACCAGGAGTAACACCACAGCTCTTAGGCAGTATTACTAGTAAAGAAGAAGGAAAATACCAGAATTAGAATAACGGAATCATGTAGGTTGGAAAAGACTTTTAAGATCACTAAATCAAAGAATAAACTGCCACTTATCTGCTTCATTTAAAACGGCAGAACGGGATCCAAAATAGCTTTGTTTTTGTCACACAGCTCAGAAATTAACAACCTTAATAAAGAACCTGAATTACAAATGCTATAAAACAAATGCAATTACTCTGTGCCAGGTACAAGAAGTCTTGCTGTAATAAAGACTTTAATTGCAATAATGGATGATTAATGTTTATTTCCTGGAGCACTGCACCTCCAGATTATTGCACAGATGTTAACTCAGCTTTTGCAACACCCATGCTGAAGTCACTGATAAGAGTCAACTATTTTATAGGTTTGTCTCCAGTGCCATATCACTCCTACATACATAAAAGATTTACCTGTATCCAGAGTCATGATCTGTCATGAAGCAGTTTAAGAAGTTTAAAGCAGAACTGGGAACTGTACTGTGTTAAGAGCAGTCAAATTCAGAACTGCTGATGCTCAAGCTTGTAAAGCAGTTGAGGGACAGCTACCTTGCTATGACACTTAGCCAGTCCTTGTGTTTCAGGAATCTTAAAGCACCATAGACTTTGGTGTGATACTTTGGGCACAGGTAATTCACAATACTAAACCAGAAAACATCTGCCTATAGGACAGTCTGGAGAGATAACCAGTTACAACCAGAATTTGGAAAGTCCAGGCATCCAGTGAGATCATGGCTATAAATAAGCCCCAACACTTTGTTTGAAGTAACCTATGAATACAAACCTTGAGATCCCTGTGCATTAATCCTTTGCTATGCAGAAAGTCAACTGCTTCAGCTATCTGCAGAAATATCTGCAGACACTCTGTCCTTTCTCTCTCCTCTATCGTGCATCTTCTGCTCATCCAGTCTTTAAGGTTCTCTTTCCGGCAGAGCTGCATCTGAATGTAAAGATAAACCTTTGGAGAGGTGGGCTTGACTTTTTCTGCAATATTTTTAGAAAGGTCCAGGCTTAAACTTGTTGGCCTTGGTGGAGAAACAGAGAGGGGACTTCCTGAAGCAGATTTCTTATCAGATTCATTTGTACTTTTTGCCTTATCCTCAGAAAGACTCTCATCATGTGAAACATCAACTTTATCTTCTCTACTAGAAGCATTTCCACAACCAGAATCCTCAAACACAATAGAAGAAGAAGTCCCTTCCCTCAGGTGTACAACAGGAGCAGCTGAAGAACAAATTTCCAAGGAGTGACCCAGCTTGTTATTGTTGTCAGTGCTGTCTTCCATGTCACAGCCTGTAAGGACACTGTCCTGATGGTTTAACAGCAGATCTTCTGACTGGTGTAAGTCCCTGTTGTCTGTGGCAGAAAACTCCAGAGGAGCAAACTGGCTTCCAGATGAATCAAACTGACTACAGGGTATTCCCACAGACCTGACCATCTCCGATGAGGTGGCAATAACTTCAATGTGCTCCTTTGTACAAAATGGTTCTGTTCTGATCTTAAAGGAGGGAACATCCATTGGACTGGGAGAACTGAGTGGCCAGTCAATGCTGGAAAAAGAAAATTGAAAGAGATCAACCCCACAGAACTTCATTCCACTAGAAGTGCATCTTCAGAAGCCCAGGTTTTAACAACTGCTACCTCTGAGAACAGTGTCATACCACAACAGTAAATGACTACCCAGGTGTGGGAAGCACCAATAACAAGGATTTAGCATCTGTTCTTCCTGTGGATAACGTGTTCTCACTGAGACAAGAGTGTTGATAAAGGAAAATTTAGCAAGCTCTACTGCCTAGATTCCCAATGTGCAATCAGGCTGATCTTCAGCTTGAAAAAATTTCAGTCTTTTAGAACATGCATTGCAATGACTATTTAAAGTGCCTTGGAAGCATTACAGCTGTGAAATGTTAATTTGCTGCCTGAAATATAAAGGTCGCTACATTCTAAAAATTGTTAAGCATGTTAAGATGTTATTATGAGACCACTAAATATCTTGCATTAGGCCTCATTCTTTAAAAGCTAACATACACCCACTTTTTCCCCTCTCTTAACATCCTCTAACTCCTTTATCTAATTTTTCCATTTTTAACCTACTCCTACCAAGCTTTATAAATCATCACTCTGATTATCCCTCACTTATTTCTGCTGAAATAAATTCATTGAAGCACTGGAGCACTGAATCAGATCCATCTAAACCAAGACAACAAACAGGAAGAAAGCAGTGGAAATAGATAAAGAGAATGGAGACACCAAAGTTTAAAACTGAATTACAGTAGCCATGTTTCCATCTTCCAACCATCCAAAGATTCAATTGCAGAACTTACTTAAAAACTAAAAGTTGTTTCCTAAGCTGAAAGAAGGACCTCAACACAACAGTGGACCCAAAAATCAAAAGACTGCATGCACAAGTGTGTTACATCTGTACCTTGTTCAACTGAAAAGTCAACAGGGTAAGTTAATAACCGTCTCTTTCCTACATAGTATCTCTACACCTTCCTGGATCATATACCAGTTCTCCAGTTCTGTTGATGTACCACCTCCTACTGGATTGTCAAAAAAACCCCACAAGTTACCTTTCATCTTTTAACCACTGCTCATCCATCTTCTCCTGCCACCTCTCGGGTGGAGCTTCCAGCCAGGCGTTGAAATACCGCACAATTCCCGGGTGCTCGAGTTTGGCCAAAGCCTTGACTTCCCTCATCACCTTCTCACGAGCCAGCTCCCTAGGGTTTGAGGTGAGGAGAATGACAGAGCCATGGTCACACAAAGCAACAGAGTAGTACCAACATTTCTGCAAAGGGATTTAATCAAAGCTAGCCCCAGTATAAACCAGGCCAGTAGTATTGCTCTTCACACCACAAGACAGATATGTCTTAAAATTCCCCAGGGTATCTCCTTTAGGTTAGAAGTGTGGGGGAGCAGTATGTAGTCATATGGCTAAGTATTTAGTCATCCCTTTTCAAATAACTACAGCACAACTGAGTAGAAAAGGCTCATCTTGCTCTCCACTGTTTACAAGGATAGAAGAAAAGACCTTTATCCAGCAATATTCTACAGGGATATAGAAGACACTGACACAAAACAAGACAGACAGTAATATCTTAGTATCTTTTTTAATCGGCATAACACAGGGAGACTGCATAAAGACCATGTCCATTCTATGGACAGGAAAGCAGGTAGCCTGCTATATTATGGAAGTAAATTATCTCCCTTCTTAAGACCACAAATCGATCAAATAAACTCAGGTGGTTTTACTTAATGGGTCTGAATATGCTTAGGAAAAAAATAATTTAGGCTGCCTTAAATTTCTGACCAACACCTTTAATCTTAAATAGTCACACTTATTTAACACATTAAAAAAAAAATTGTAATTCTAGGTTTCATTGCTTTACCCCCTCCCTCTACTGGCCTGCCTGTTGCTGTTCTAACTTGATTTCCAGAAGCAGTGTCTCCCATCTCCCACTAAAAGGAACTGCTGCAAGCTCTGTGTAGGGTAATTCAGCAGCATGGCTTGACCACCTATGACTGAAAGAAAAGGTAGGGGTTGTGGGACCAGAAAATGAAACAGATGGACAAATGGAGTCAGAAAAGCTGATGAGGGAGAGAGAAAAGAAAGAGAAGAGGGAGTAGGAAAGGTAAGGAGAGGAAGGAGAGAAGCACATTAACAGCGCTACAAATAACTGGTCCTGTTATCAAAGCCTCTATTCATCAAAGGAAATCAAAGGAGTTCCCAAGTAGCCTCAGCATCCTCATGAGGGTCCTGCTATGCAACTATTTTAGCCAAGCAGGTCACCCATCTGCTGTGATTACACATGCCAAAATCTTGATGCCAAAACTTGAGTCAGCCCCCCATTAAAAAGTGTGTCATTCATCCTAATGTCGTATCTGGGCAATCAGTCCAGGAACAGATGGTTCAGTGCAGGACAGGATCCCACCACTCATTCATTACTTGCTCTGCATCCCAACAAACTCATTCATTACCTGTTAGGTAAACGGATCCTTTTGATAGCATAGTTGCAATCATCCACTTTATTTCTGGCTTCAAAAACTACTCCAAAGCCTCCACGACCCAGGCACTGAATAGGTTCAAAATCTGTCAGATATCTGGGAGAAGGGTGTGAGGAAGGGACAGAGAATGGAGGGAGGAAAAAGGAGAAAAACACATCAGTACAGATAGAAAATTAAAGCAACTTATGACTAAGAGTGGAATATTTCTGTACAGGCAAAATATGCTGGATGACTTGAAGCATATCTTATCTTTTTTCCCTGCTCACCCACTGAGGCAATCAGATGGTTACCTATTTATGAAACAGGCTGTTGGTGATGATGCATTTATTCAGTCTCTGCCATAAGCCAGCAATATCCCTTATGCACACATGTGACAAACCAAAGAGGTTTTTCAGAATACCAGGCTCCATGCTTGCTGGATCGCAGACCATGAGTATGTAGCCTAAGTTTCTAAACCCGAACCACGTGGTGACAGCTAAATATTTTCTAAATTATTATTTGTCTTTAGCCCCACCCCAGAAGATTATTTCTGTAACTAATCCTTCTGAGCATCCCTCAAAAACATCACTGTTCCTAAATCTCTCTACCTTTCTTATTATTCTAAATTTTAAATATTACAGCTCTTACTTTCAGTGAATTACAAATGTACAGGGAACAGTTGCATTTTCTCCAGATTATCACGACATGCCCCTATACACCCTTCTGCCTCAAGCAAAGCCTTAATAAAAGGAAAAAAGGTTTGTTCCAAATATAGTCTGCTTATTCTGCAGAATCTGTCTCCATCTGCAATTGCCTTTCTCTGCTTTAAACCATAAACACAGAAACAGGGAGTAAACACTGATTAGACCTTCAAGAATCAATCTTTCATTTCACATATCAGCAGGAAGTGTGACAGCATCATCCCTGGTCACAGGTATCCTGTAGACTCTCCAGGATTGCTTAGACTAATCATAACTGCAATCTTCTATCAGTAATGGGGTGATAGGGTTCTGTGTCAGTTACCAATTATTTCACCATGTCAGAGGACTAAGACCAGGGTGTGTAAGAACAAGAGAACACCTCTTTCCTGCAGATAGAACTGGAGGTTGGTTCAAAACCCTGTACTGGTTCAAAACTCTGTACATGTTGTGTTAAACTGAGCTCACCTTGACACGTATCCAGAGTTCTTGACATCACTCCAGCTGCTGTCTTTAACATCCCCACAAGTGGGCTCGTATTTACTATCAGTCTGACACTGTGTTTCAGATTCCTTCCGCAGCTAACAAGGATTACCAAAACAAGAACAGACAAAATTCAGCTCCTTAAGTACTTCAGACTTTGTACCCCTAGATATGGCATTAAATCATTTCAGTGTAAGTATCTCCAAAGATGTTAGATATGCTTGAAGCAGTGTAATCTGCTTGCTGAAGCAGTTAAGCAAACTGTACATGGCAGCTGGCAGCCTTCAGACAGATTAAACAATCACAGAATAACGGAATGGTTAAAGTTGGAAGGGACCATAAAGCTCATCAAGTTCCAACCCCCCTGCCATGAGCAGGAAACCCTATCACTAGACCAGGCTACACAAAACCTCATCCAACCTGGCCTTAAAAACCTCCAGGGATGGGGCATCAACAACCTCCCTGGGCAACCCATTCCAGTTCCTCACCACCCTTGTAGTGAAGAATTTCTTCCTAATATCTAACCTAAATCTCCCCTCTCTCAGTTTAAAACCATTACCCCTTGTCCTATCACTATTTCTCTGATCAAAAGCCCCTCCTCATCTTTCCTGTAGCCCCTTCAGGCACTGAAGGTGCTCTAAGGTCTCCCTGGAGTCTTTTCTTCTCCAGGCTGAACAGCCCCAACTCTCAGCCTATCTTCATAGCAGAGACTTTTGATTTTGTTATCTCATTAGTTATTAACTTATTAATACTACTCATTGCAGACTCAAAACTGAAATAAAAGGCTAGAATAACACCTTCTGTGTTTAGGATTCAGCAAAAAATACTTACTCTGCTGTAAGGATGAGGATGAAAAAGTTTGCGTACGATAAAAGTTGTGGCCACAATGCAGAAGAGAATGGTGCCAACAATTTCTTTCCACCAGTGAAGCAGAAGAACGGGATCTTTTTTGCGAATATTCTTGTAATTTGTATCATCAAAAAATCTAACAGTGATCTGGTTGCTCCGTTTATTTCTCTCTCTCTTGTAATAAGGTAAGTAATAACCATTATCTGTGCATAAAAGACACAAAGAGGGCACAGATTTACTTGCAGGTAATTACAAAGTAATTTTGTCTTTTTGTTAATAGGTTTCCTCAGCAGACAGAGGGTATTCGTGTTTGCATGCCTCATGATTTTGAATTGCACATAAGCAAATTGAGTTAATCAAAGTTGTGGACTCCACAGCCACTAGGTCTCCTATCAAAGTTTACCACATCAGAAGGCCTGACCACTGACAGCTATAAACCAGAGCATCTTCCAGAGGAAAACTTTACACCACCAGGATGAGGCTCTAGCTTTTCCACTCAGAACAAGTATCACTGGCAATGGCAGTAAACACAACATCTCTGCACTAATAGTTTCTGGCACACCCAAGCGCTTAGTATGGCACTAATTAAACATCCACCCCAATTTGGACATCTTAATTTGGGCAATAAATTCCTCGTTCATTAAACATTAAAGAAATACCCATATTTAAGATCAAACAAATGGCCATTTCCTGAACTTCACAGGCAACAAATGGGTAAACCTGGCTATCTGAAACGTTTCAGAATTTGAAATCTCCACCTACCATAAGGATACTGTAGAACTGAGAGTGCTCCATTACTGTACTCTTCATGAGAATACTTGTCATTGCTGAGACACTTGTCAAACTCATCAGACCCCACCAGCACTGGTGTCCTGGAAGGAGAATCTAAGCACAGAAAAGAATTTTTTGAGCTGAACTGTTATATAAAAAAATTATGTTCTATTAATTTAGTAAGAACTCCAATTGCATAATCTTAAAAAATGTCTCTTGGACCAAACTATGAAAACCAAAATTAAAGCAAGGAAACATTAAGAAGGGTATTGTAAAGTAAGAGTTACTTAACACAACTCCTCCTTGCCAAAATATTCTTTCTGGACAAGTCAATTCACATAGAATCACATCATTGCAGAAAAGCTTCTTCCTCTTTTTGTTGACAAATTTTATTTAGAAGACCCAGCATTTCATTATTGAAAAATAATGAATGTCAAACCCATAGTAAAAGCAAGCAGACATAAAACATTTAATTAGAAAAAATATTTTTAAAATATTTTTTATATTTATTAGAAAAAAAAATTAAACCATTAATAAAGCAAAATTTCTCAACTGGGTTATGGCTAGAAACATTAAACAAGTTGGAAATACTGGAAGTGAGAAAGATCACCTGCCTTCTCAGAGTTAAGACAGTAAATGAAACTCTGAACTCTTACTTACGGATTAAAGGCTTCCATTTGATTTTGGGAAGAGGAATAATTGCATTATCTTTCCTGGATTCCAGAGCCTTTGGATTGGTCGGGAATTTCTCAGAAATTCTGACTGATGACTGAAGATACAACTGGCCTCTGTACATACCTAAGAAATAAACCAGAGAACTATTAGTCTTAAGATTTAGTTCTCTTCACACCCAGTATAAAACTGTTCAGTACAGGTAAAGATTTGTGGTTAAAAATGTTTTTGAAAATAGTTCTTTACATTTTAAGAAATTGACATATTGATTCTGATTGCTAGGCTGGATAAATTTGAGTCGTATGTTCCCTATCATTGCAGAAAAGCTTCTTCCTCTTTTTGTTGACAAATTTTATTTAGAAGACCCAGCATTTCATTATTGAAAAATAATGAATGTCAAACCCATAGTAAAAGCAAGCAGACATAAAACATTTAATTAGAAAAAATATTTTTAAAATATTTTTTATATTTATTAGAAAAAAAAATTAAACCATTAATAAAGCAAAATTTCTCAACTGGGTTATGGCTAGAAACATTAAACAAGTTGGAAATACTGGAAGTGAGAAAGATTACCTGCCTTCTCAGAGTTAAGACAGTAAATGAAACTCTGAACTCTTACTTACGGATTAAAGGCTTCCATTTGATTTTGGGAAGAGGAATAATTGCATTATCTTTCCTGGATTCCAGAGCCTTTGGATTGGTCGGGAATTTCTCAGAAATTCTGACTGATGACTGAAGATACAACTGGCCTCTGTACATACCTAAGAAATAAACCAGAGAACTATTAGTCTTAAGATTTAGTTCTCTTCACACCCAGCATAAAACTGTTCAGGTAAAGATTTGTGGTTAAAAATGTTTTTGAAAATAGTTCTTTACATTTTAAGAAATTGACATATTGATTCTGATTGCTAGGCTGGATAAATTTGAGTAGTATGTTCCCTCTCTTCTAGAAAAGCAAGAGACCAGGACATATTTTCACTGTTGAGGGGCTGAGGCTACACAGAACTGCCAACAGTTTTTAAGAACTATCAAGTAGCTTGGGCTGTGTATAGGTAGGACTTCTTTCACATTGCCTACTCAATGCTGGTGTAGATTATTCCTCAACAGCAATCACCAGGAAGGCTGGAAGAAACTGGCTTTTTGGTAGTGTTATTCTTCATTTGTGTAATCCCTAACAGGAAAGCTACAAGGTGTAAAGACTTCAGAGAAAGTGGCTAAGGCAAATAGTCTTAGAAAACCAAAGCGCGTTCACCTCCCAGAGAAAAAACAGCTGAGAGGAAGAAGGACCTGGGGCAACTCTATTTCAAATTGTCACAAAGCACAACGAATTCATTCTGACAGCTGGCAAAAAGCCCAAACAACAACTTTGTAATGTATAATCTGAATTGAAATTTCTTCATGGTCAGTTATTGTAATCAGTGTAGAGGAAAAAAATGAATGTGATAAATTAGCAGGCTGGAGGGAGGTATGGCTCATTGCCTACTGAGCAAGACTTCTTCTTACTATAAACCTGTCTTTAAAAAGCTTCAAAACTTTCAAGCATCTCCAAGATACTGAAACTACAAAGCAGTGGACATTTCAGAATCAAAATGGGAAAGATTTATGGGTTTGAAATGTCTAGGTTTTGGAAAAGGAAAAAAAAAGAAGTCTTTTACCTATCGCTGTTTCGGCTGAACAATCGTAGATATTAATTCTGTCACAGTCAAAGGACACTGTCCCTTCTTTAACTACCAGAATCTCTAAGGTGAGTACACAGAACTGAATTTGAATGACAACTGCAAAGGTGACCAGAGCAGGCTAGGAAGAGATGAGAACACATGTCTCTGCCTTTTGCAAGTCTTTACATCAAGTCAAGGTGCCTTTCTGGGATATACTTGTTAGTGAAGTCTCAATTTTGGGGCTTTATAAAACAACGTAGGCTAAATTTCACAGCCTTCGTTATGCAGAATATCAGACCACATACGTTGCAGCTCCTCTTAGGTGTAATCTACAGGTACAGAAAGATCTGTTTTCCTATGATCTCAGAGAAAAGAGTAACATTTACTACAGCGAATGCTCCAGTGGGTATCTCACCCAAATAGACACTGGATTCTGTGGCCCCTCTGGCAGCTTCCACAAGATCTTCTTCATCTTCCAATACTTCATTATTAGCAGTATAACTTGTGTCATCAAACAGACTAATTGGAATAACTTTGCCATCCTTAAGCAGCCATGCAGAAGCAATTGGAGTGCAAAACTGGAGGAGAGAGAGAGAGAACTAGAAAATTAATGTTGTATTAACGAGATACTATTTAAGAATCAGGCTAAAAATATGCTTATTTTCCTTGTTTTAGTTTTTGTAACAGATGCAGCAGTTTAAAGTCAGAACTTCAATTAAAACATTACAAGCAGACGTGGGCTTCTTTACAAAGATAGCACCCGAAACCCAAGAGGAAAGACATGATCTATGATGCTGCAAAACTTCTGCCTTTGTAACATTTAATATTCTTTTCCCCCTACCTGGTATTCCCACTCCAGATGTCCTCCTCTCCTGTTAAAAGCCATCACCTTCCAGTCAGCTACTGAGACCTTTATCACTGTATCTTTCATCATAGCTTCCTGCTCATCCACATCTGAAATAATTTTTGTTTCTTCTTTGTTCATATTTGGTTTAAAATTGCTCTCAATATATCCCGCTCTGGTTTCAATATCTGGGACGTAGCGCAGCTCAAAGTGACCAACACTGAAATTCCACCTTTGAGAAAAAGATAAAAACTTGGTAGAAAAAATGTCTATATTCCAATGAAGTCCCAGATCCTCCATGTTTGGCCCATATTTTCACAGTAAACTCTCAGACTGTTAAGTGAACACAACCATACCAGAAGGGGGAGTGCCAATCCAGCAGACAAACTAAAAAACCTTAGATATTTTGTCCAACATGATGAGCCAGTTGAGAACACAGTTGGTGAAGCAGGGCCAGTGGCATTAAAGGCTTAGTTTATCTTACTTTTTGTAATCTAACACATTTCTTGAGCAGTAGGTTGGTACCCAAAGTTCCTTAGGACCAGCCTGGCAACCACCAGGAACCCAAACTGTCTCCCGAAAAAATTTAGATCTTTATGGTAAAAGTTTGGCATGTTTTATTTATTCAGTTGATTTATTAAAAGTTGTTTTCTTTTCTGTGGATTAAAATCCCAGATCTATCCTGTAAATTCCATAGCAGCCACCCATGTCGCCAGGAAAGCATCTTTGTTTCTGATGACAAAGAAAGAAGGATTCTGGTGTGTAAGAGGTCATACTGTGCTTTTGAGAGAGATGTACAAAAGCAAAAGCACAGTTTTATGAGATACCTGTCCCTGCCAGTAAGAATCTTCAAAAAACCACAGAACCTAAGACTTCTCTTTCAGACACCTGATCTGCTAATCTATTGGAGTTCTAATTAGGTTCTGTTACGATACAGATGCATAATCTGTCAAATCCCGCTGCAAACAGAAGAGGGAGCAGGGGAACAGGGAATGAATGACTCGTTCTCCAGTGAACTGGTGGGCAGTTATTATATCTACGTATGGCTACCAGCCTCTTAAAAGTACATTTAATGAAGTGGTTTTCAGGGTTTTTTTTAGAATAATACATGTCTGTATTTTAGACAAACCTTCAGATATTAAAACTTCAACATGACAGCATTAGGAAAATCACAGACTCAATCAGTTTCTACAGCTTGTGAAGAACAAGTCACCTACGTTACGAAAGGAAGAAAGTAGATTTATGAATTTTTTATGAAAAAAATTAAGACTGGAGACATTTTAAAGTATCAACTTGAATGCTAAAGACATCAAGTATTAAAAAAGTGAGTTACCATCAGTAGGTCATAAGACAACTTTTTAACTGTCTCCTTTTATACAAAATCAACAGTTGAAATAAACATTGGTGACATTGCCATGTGCAGTAGAGCAGCGAAAAACTGGAGGTATGCAGGGATGAGGAAAGTAATTTTCATTTGATTTAGAGGGAATAAACACGTGTACATATATTTTCTGTCTAATCATCCATAAAACGGAAGTTCAAGTCCTTTTTCAAATGCACTGAAGAGCAAAGGGGTTAGATCATAGCCAAGAGTCCAGTGCATTCCTTCGGTTAACGATCTAAACTCCCCTGTGCAATTCCAAGTCCAATGCAAGTAAAAAGGTCAAATCTTTAAAACATTATGTATTAAGAACTTCTCTCTGTTGACTTCCTTCTGCACAATCCTGACACTTACTTTTCATTGCCACTGCGTGGTCCTACAGCACGGACAGTTTTCTGGGTTCGCTGCAGTAGAAGCGTCTCTTCCTGTTCCGTTTCATCGTCATCCCACTGGCGACAGCCCATGGCTGAGCAGATGTACTTCACCTAAGGGACAAGGGCAAGGGACTCACACCTGCTTTCAATTTCTGAAGAACTTCCAAGGCACACAAATGTAATTGACAGCAACATTCAAAGCTAACAATCCTTACAAGACATTTTTGGCTCGCAGGCAACTTGGAGCTCTGGGGTTTTTAGATGCTCAACCTGAGAGGTGTGTTGAAAAGCCCGTTTTAAAAGAAGGGCTGTTCAGAAGTAGAATTTTCAACAGATACTATTAAGTCTACAGTTTGGGCTATTTTGACTACCTTTTGAGTAGATTTTGCACTTATTTCTGCTTCTAACAGAAAGATGTCTTCATTTTCCCTTTTCCCACTATTTCTAGGGGAACTGAAGGAACATTCCTACAAGACTCACAGAGTAATTCTGCTTTCCTGCTGTATTTGTCTCAGCATAACTCTATTAGCTTCAAGTGAAGAATTGCTGATTTATTTAAAGTAGCACAGAGCCTTCTCCCTATTTCTGCTATTAAAGGGGAAAGACCACTCTAGTCAACTCTCACACAGACTTTGCAACAGTCCCAATCTCAAACAGAATTTTAATTATATGGGCAACTGGATTTTGAAAAGGGAGTTGAACACACTTTCAGGAAGTCTGAATTGACATCATGCTGCCAAAGACAACAGACTGTGAACTCTTAACAAGGAAGAGTTAAGCACTATCTCCTATATGGGGCACATTTGCTACTGGAAGCATAAGCCTGGAATTGAAGCAGAAACGAAAATTTTCATTTCCTGAGAACTGGTGGCAGAGCAGTCTGTTGGTGCACAATTCCCTCTGCTATCAATGAGGAAATCAAAATTATTTCAGTAACTTTGTGTTCTCTCTTCTGGTTGTTTTTTTTCAAAACATAATAATTTTAACCAATGGATTTCAGACAAAAATACCTCTCAACTAGTCAGATAGCAAGTAGTTTCCAACTTAACTATTGCACAGGACTTTAAAATGTAAGAACTTCTAAGAGATAGGAAACTCATTGACAGCACATACAAGTCTTAGATTTTTGCATATATTGAACATATATATAAACACACACATTCTTTTTTTTTTTTACTTTTGCATATATATTGAATGCTTTTCTTGTTTTCAACCAGTTAATCTCTTATTAGTTGTGAAAAATCTGAAAACAGTTGTACAGAAGTGTGTAAACTGAAGCCTTCTTTGATAAGCAGTAAGCTGAACAGCAAAGTCTACTGAACTTCTCTCCCAGCTTGGTAGAAAGGGGTCATCCCTTTCCCCCTTGCTCCAGCCCCTGCATTTGCTGCCCAAGAAGATCAGATTCTGTTCTTTTGTATTTTCAGTTGCACACTTGAGCTGTACTGCACTTTACATCTCAAGAGCAACCTATCTGCAACACGGTGCTTGAAACACATCCAAAAGCAGCTTTCCAGGCTCTTACCTTCCCTGAGTATGAGCTCAGCCCATAGGTGGTCAAAGACTTTCCTCCAACTAAAACAACATCCTCACCAAATTTGTAGGATGACTCAAGAAGAGATTCAACTGTGAAAGGAACTGCTTCCATGCTCTCTCGATCCCGATCCCACTGGAAAAGGTCCCCATCCAAGGAAGGGATTATCATCTTATTTCCAAATACCTAAAATAATTGAACTGAAGGTTAGCTACCATTCAACAACAACTTCGTCAAAACACACAGGGATCACAAATGGAAACAGAAACACTGTATAAGTACAGTGCATTTTATTCCAGCATCCTGTTTTATGGTTTCATATCCCAGAATTTTATTTTTCAAAGTTATACTGAAGGCAGAAAACTTTCAGGCACTCAAATCAGATCTGTGTATCACTACTCTCAAAATAGTTCTTAGTTCAGCTAAAAAATAGTTCAGTGTGTGACACTTCTTCCACATCATTAAGCAAAATGTTTTAAAGCTCAACCAGTTGACAGATCAGTTTTTATCCAACCTGTAGAGAAGAGGACACAGGGAGAAGCACTCTTGAAGAGACAGTCACTGGTAAAAAAGAAAGGTTTGTAGATTTGTGGTACTTTTGAAACAGCAGCATTGCAGGTAAAGTTCTATTTCATTTCTGTTCTGGTTTTGTTTTTTTTCCCCAGAACTAGTTTACTGCTAAACACAGAAACAATCATTCTCTCTAGATCAGGAGACTGAATTTGGTATTCAAAGAAAAGCTGAGGCTGTATGTGAACTCCTTTACAACTAATGAGTACTCTGGAATATCCATCCTCCTGTAAAGCAGAAAGCAATTACCATTGAGATCAGAGCTCATGTTTCACTTTTGTCTTCCCTGACAGTTAGATTTAACTTCACCTCCTCAGAATTTCTTATGACTAAATATATCATTCCTTAAAACTTTCTTTTCTGTTATTTACTGAACAGTTATTTTCTTTAAACACACAAATAAGAAAAATAAGAAATCTTCACCAGGATACAGCATTTCATCCATTACTCTGAGATTCCCAAGGAGATCCTAGTTCGGAAGCATGAGTCACTGTCAATGAGTACTAAGGGACTTATTAAGAAACTCATTATGAGCATGATAGACCATAACTAATACTGTGGAGCCACAGTGGCTGTGCCCATCAATAACAGTGAGAAACTGTAATCCATGTAATCTTAGCTTTTGAGGATATGGATTAACATGGAAGATTTTAATGTTTTTTCAGAACCTCTGTCCATTTGGGCAGTATCCTACAACATAATTACACTAAATTCAGAGACTTTGCACATTAAGATTTAAAGACTACTTCTGGTACATGTATATTTAGTCATTTCAAACCAAATATTCCTCCTCAGACTTCAAGGCACAGATGTGTATTTTGAAGCCATATAAAAGATCCAGAAAGTTTCTGGTTATTATTTCTGGAATCACTGTGGGGATCTGTATCTTCTGTGTGATTAAAATTTCCTCAAATATGACACTTTCTACTCCTCTAACTGGGTCACAGATGAGCAAACAACATTAAGCAAAGTTAGGATTCACCTCAACAGGGAAGGAAAGACAGAGCTTGTAAATATGTGCATGTCACGACGACCTAGTATCTTCTCTTACACTATCTAACACACATCAAAGACAAAACTTAGGTGAGCTACGCAATAAAGCTGGTGACTGTATTTAAGGTTCCTAAAGGATCCAACATCAATACTTTCTGGCTTTGAAAAGCCTCCTGATGACTGACAAAATAAAAACTCCCCTCAGGAAAACAATGTGTAATTGAAGAGATGATAAAAACAAACTCCTGAGAGTAGCTGCAAAGTTCTTCACACAGCAAAATGAGGTATGCTATTTCCCTCCCAGATATTTATCTTACAGCAAAAAAGGCCAAACATCCTGGAGGAGACATGGCAGAAGATCTTTGATGCACAAATAATGTTGCATTATGGCCAACCACCTGGGAGGAAAAATACACATACACACATTTCCATACACACACTTACAGAAATAAACCAACAAAAAAGCACAAATGTGCGTAGGGAGGGGTTATTTGTAGAAATCACCTGATCAGTGGAAAAATAAAGCGAACAAATAAGGTTTATATGAAGTTTTATATTCAAGAGCAGCCTTGCGATCTTTAGAAACAACATGCAGATTTTGGAAAATACCTTTTTAAAAACAAAAGATGTCAAGTGTCAAAGTTGCAGCTGTGACCATGTGGGAGTATTTGTTCAAGCATTCAAAGCAGAAGAGTAAAATATTAGAAGGTTTTTGCAATATATTCTTTCAGAAATAACTAATAACTTTTATGACAACTTTTAGCCTGTGCAGCTATTACTTTGCATTAATAAATCCTACCTACATTTTCTTCCTGCACATGATCCATATAACTGCAAGTAGTTTGCAGCCCACCATGACCTCCAGCAATATGACATACTGCATATAAAAATAAGAATTAACAGAAAAAGTTATTTTTATGAGCAGCTTTCCAAACATACAAAAACCAAAGCAGCTCCTGTACCACTGTTTCAGCACACAGAGAACAGCAAACCCAGCCATCAACTAACTTCAATAAGATCCTGAAGAAATTCCACTGGCCATCAGTCGGCTCTATTCATACAGGGTGGCCAAACCAGACATGTGCCAGTCCCCCCCCCCAGCCACTGGCAGGCTCAGACTTTCAGGTACACTTGCTGGAAGCCACAACTGCAATGGCTTTGTAACACAGCATATTACAAGGGTTGTGGACCCTCCCATCAGGTCATGAGAGGAGACAGAGGTGCAAACTGCCCAGGAATTGCTGCTGAGCAAGGGAGACTCTCAGTGGGTAACTGCAACCTCTGGGGACAGTGTGACACAAGCCACCTAAAGCAATTCCTTTGTCCTGAAGCTCTTGCTCCAGGGTTTGAGCTGGAAATATTCCACCAACAAACAACAGGCAAAATGCTGGCCATTGCTGGGAACCACACATCCAAATTCCCACCACACATAAAGCTCATTCAGAAACATACACTTGTGTACTCCCAAGATATGGGTCAAATCAGGTCATGGCTTGTATGCCTTCAAAAATTCCCCAGCAGCAGGGCACTGCCAGCTCATTTGTTGAAACCTCAGAATCTGTATATTGCAGAGGACAGACGAGAGGATTTTGGTCAGCTCTGCTGACCACCTGCCCGTGCTCCCAACCTTGAGGGCATCTATGGGAGCAGCACGTCCTGCGTGACCTTGGGAAAGAAAGGCTGAGAAAAGACACAACTGGTGTTGGTGATCACATCAGGAAAGGGAGCACAGGCAGCAGCAAGAGCTCTGAAGGACAATGCCAGAGTACAAGCAGATGGGGTTAAACTGACCGTGAGTGCAAGCTAGGCATTTCAGTTACATGCCAGCACACCTGGTATTTCACAACAGAGGCAGAGAGGGGGAAATCACCTTCTTTTAAGATGAATCTATCTGTAAATGGGATTACATGACATGATGCTGACAAGGGACTGCAACTAATTACCACAAAGGTCCACTTTTAGTAAAATAGCTTTATCTGAAGAATGGGGCAGGTATGCAAATGTGCACACTTGCAGGTGCACACGAGTAACAAAAGGCATTTGTGGGCACTTGTGCTCACATGTTTTAAAAGAGCAGTTTAGCCAGAGGCTTTAGGAGGACAGAAATAATAACAACTCCTCTCCGAGCTTTGCAGCTCATTCTCTAGTACATCAGCAGCAGCAAAGGGACTTTCCTTGAAAGTACTAGTAACTAGCATCGGCATGCAGCTCAGGTAAAGGAATGACATCACCCCGTATCTCAAAAGCATTACCTCATCTCCTAATCCAAGGAGTGAGTCACCCAGGCAGTCAGCTGCAAATCTCTTGGCACAGAAAATGTAGGTTACCACGATGCACTTACACATTCCTCTGATCTGTCAATGTAAATAGCTATTTGTTCAGCTTCACTGGTCAGCAATATGGCACATAATTGTTAAGTGGCTTGTCTTTCAGAAGTAACACTTAAAAAAAAACACCCCACATTAACTACCGAGCCCTAAATGAGCCGCTGCTCTTTTGCTCATTAAGAGTTTGAAGCTGAAGTTCTCCATTGGCTCAGCGCAGGAGGCTGCAGCCCTATCAGCGGCGCTGCCTGCTCAATCTCCAGGCCGACGGGTGAGGTAATGCAGTTTCTAAAAAGCCTTCACAAAAAAAGCAAAAAGGCATAACGATCCGAAATGGCATATGTTACCAGGGAATTTGCTGTCTAGACTCTTTACTGGAAAGGAGGGCACTGCACGCGAGGTTGCGCAGCAGGTTGATGGGTGCAGGGAAGCTGCTGATTTATAGTGGTGGAGGGAAAAAGAAAAGGAAAAATAAATGTCGTGTAAATAGGGGTCAAAACAAGCTAAACTACTAAATCTTCCATAAGCTGTTTAATAGGAAGTGTGACATTCGTCTCCCGTGCCTAACATTCTTTATCATATGAAGCAAAACCCAAGCCTGCCCATGGAGAGGCACATCTGAGAGCGGTCTGGTGCCAAACCAGTCAATATGATTGTTTCCAATTGGACTTGCCATTAACTTCAAGGAAACAACTAAGCACAAGGAAAATATTTTCCTTAGAATAGAAAGTGTTGTGTCTTTATGTTTTTCTAGCACTTCAGCTTGTGGTTTTCAGATCTTACTCTTACTATAAACAGTAACAGCTTCATTTCAGTTACTAATTAACTAAGACTAACCTATACGAGCTTAAATGACAGGGGTACCAATTTTTTCCCTCTATGATTATCTCTACCATAGGATCACTGTAGCAAACAGTATCAAAGCCAACATCAGGCATGTTCTTAAGAAAGCTACTTCTCAGTGAGAACTGTCTTTTAAGTCCCTTTAAAATTAATCTAGACAACATATTAAAAGCCACATATGGCAGCTTCACTCTAGAGGGTAGAAAACAAAAGTCTGCACAGACAAATCTAGGAAAGAGAAAGGAATCATTGTACATGATTTAAAAAATGCACAGGCATATAGTAATAACAGGTATCCCTACTATAAACATTTACAGATTTTTTAGGTAAGACATGTACACACACACTGGGCAAGGTCTTGAGATGTCCCTTGTTCAAGTTGGTCTGGAACTGATTTATCCTCTGCCCTTTTTTTATATGCACACAGGGAGCTATCTGCACAGATGCACTGGTTTATGACTTCTTTCAATATAAGATGTCATTTCTCCTCTTCAGCTTTGAATTCCAGGATGTTGATTCATCCATTTTCCCTTCAGTACTACAAGGATGACAGCACACTTACCAACAGGCAAACCAAATGAAACAGGAGTCCACTGGGGCCAACTGGAGTCTAAGTAGGTATTTTTCTTCAGACTATCTGCAAGGCCCACAACATCACTGCTTCCTCAAGAAGTGAGCAAAGACCAAGGCACTAGTACAATTTTTTGAAAACCAAAGGCTGTTGAGTTAAGCTATTCCACTGCCTAAAGCACTGCTAAAAGAGCAAAGTATTCTTCAGAGCATACAATGCTGCTTAACCAGCTAAAAAGAAAACTGACTGCAAAGGGGAATCCATGATTTACATCAGTAAAATGACCTTCCGAGACATGCTCAAGGGCAATGAGGAAGCTGAAGCAGGAAATACCATCAGACAGGTGCTTGTTTTGTCTAGAAAAACCTTCCTTGTTGTGAATGGCATTGCTTCTGATCTCAGTACTACACTTGTTTACAAAGTACATACCTCTTCCTGACTACCTCCGGCTTCTGTTAACATGCCCAGACTGCCTGCAAGATCAGGACTGTGAGAAAGGCCACACTCGGACATCTGATGAATCAGTATTTTATGGAGCAGTTTATGGAGGCAGGATTATGTGACCTTCCTCCTCTGCAGAGGTAAAAGCCAGCCTGTGCCAGAGCGGCACATCGGAGAAGCCATGGAAATAGGTTTCTCCTCAGCTGGGGTGTGACACACCAGAAGGGCACACCAGCTCTGCACAGTAACAGGGACCATAGATGTTTCTTGAACCTCAGGGTGACTTTTACCATGAGCCTGTATGGCTCACCCAGAAGAAACTGACCAAACCTCATCTCCTGCTCCTGCCCACGCTAAGATACTTGTAACAGAAGCTGTACCTATTTCAGTCTGTCTTCTCCTTCCACCATCACTCATACTCCACAAGCTGGTAGTTTATCTTTCATTTTTCATCAGTTAGAGGAGACTGGGTCAAATCATACATGTAACTTTTCATGGCCCTGTATTCTGCATATGATGGATAAGTACTAGAGAATTCATTTGGAAACTCCTTTTCTTCCTCTCTCCTCAAAGCAACACCTGCAATGTCCATTCAGTAACTTAATTAAATTACTATAGCTGGTATCTGTCATGTTTCTATACTTCAGATCTCAAAATCTGATCATATCTAAGCTACCAGGGTCCTGATAAAACTGTCTTTTATACAAACAGTGCAAAATGCAACAGAACAGCAGTGCAGCAGCTTCAGAACTATGCTCTCCTTTCCAGCACCAGAGGGACAGTATCTTGTTCAGCTTGACTTTGCCATTAAAACAATTAGTCCTACTCTGTCTTCTGCCCTCCCTTGAGCAGCCACGCAGGAAAGGAGAAACTACACTTTGTTAACTAGACAGCCCTGGCTTCAAAAGAGATCAGGTCCCCAGTAATGTTTGCTTCTGAAGACTACCAAACTAAAATACCACCGTTACTTTAATCACAGTCAAACAAGACTTGGGGTTTTGACTACAGAGATGCCAGCCTGCTCTGCTGCCATGGTAACAGACTTTTAAAAACTGTTCTTCTTAATAATAATAAAAAACCTCACAGTGCTTTAAGAAAGACTTTATTTTGACATTATTCCATCCCCCTCTTTAATGTGGCAAGTTTTATTAATAAGACTGCAACAGTCTTTTGGAACTTAAAAGCAGTCCTTTCTGAGACAAACCAGAGCTGCAGCTACTGAGCCCATCACTGAGCTCCTTACAACGACCAGCACATAAGGGAGAAGATTAATGAAGAAAATGAAAATTACCCCAAACCTTGCCTCTACAGAAATAGGCCCTATTCAAAATCAGTACTCTTCCAGTATTTGGATGTTTTAATATCATGTTTTAACTCCACCTCAACCTCTCTTGCAAACTACCTTAGCTCCTATAGCACCACTCGGGAACTAAGCAAAATGCTTTTCTTCAGAGATGGGGAGAATGGGCAATAGCACAAGCCCATGTCACTTCAGGGATCCAGGAATTAAGCTGATCTCTGCTGGCCCTTGTGTACCTTCCCCTAGCCCTGCCTGGACAGGGTGCCAATGTAGATAAGGACAGAGAGTCTGTGTGTCTTGAAAAATTAAGTCACAGGGCAACTCCTACAGGAAAGCAGAGTCCAGTACAGGAGAACAGAAAACAACGGGCAAATGCACAGACTCCTCTTCAAGGATGCACAGAAAGTAGAGAAACATGCATGGGCTCTGACAGAAAGATTAATAGTTACCTGCATACGGAGGACAAAGTCCAGAAGAAATCTGAAAATGAGAGGTCAGTAGCTGTGCTGCAAGAGGAATGATTTGCTGAACTGTCTGAAGTGTTTAGCACTTGAAACAAGCACTTTCTTTTACAGATAAAGATACTGGCTGAAAAGTTAAAAAAAGCTTTAGGGCAGAGTAAATAACTGTTGCTTTTTAGGCGCTGAGCTCCAATATATGAGTTTACCATTCCCTGTGCTGAAATAAGGTATTTGTGCAGGCATTACTAGAGTTGATCCATTTTAATATCTGTGAACACTAGAACTGCTTAATAGCCAATTCAAAACAGGCAGTGTACCATACATAATTAAATTACAAGCTGCTATAAAGATAACTAAACAACAGAGATAGCGAGCTGATGGTAAACATCCCTTCCAAGATCTACAGCAATACATTTTGACCATGTCTGTGAGTGTGACAGATGAAAGTAGCTGAGAAACTCTCCCGGCTTTGTTGAAGACAGAGCACCGCTTGTGAGGACTGAGGCTGAGAGCTCTGATATTACACAAACTGTAAGATTTTGCTCTATAGCTTCCCACGTGTCTCATCACAGAAGCTGTCATCCCCCAAACATCCTCACAGTAGGAGTTAGAGGACACACGTCAGCACTTTATCAGAGCTTTATCACTGCTAACTACACCACAAGTGTCAGAAAGACAGCCACCGAGCTGCAGTTACAGGAAGTCTTCTGGGTTTTTTATTTGAACAAGACATTGAACAAGAACTGTCTGTGAAGATGCGCAGTTTTGATAAATACATAGGACCACTTGTCTAAGCAACAGCCCTACTTGTCCCCTCAACAAAAATAATAATGTTGTATCATACTAACCTCTAACTCAGCTCAAGCATCCGACAACAATTCCCCTTCTCCACAGGTTTAGCAATTCACATTCCAAAGATTGGTTGCATTTCTTAGAAAAGCACAACTTCTGGCACATTTCTCAGAAAAGCACAATAAATGTCCATGGATTTTAAAATAGTCCTTTGCCAACTATTTTTTCGTCCCCTAAACACCATCACAATTTCACTTCCAGGAGAATGACAAAATTTACAGCTTTTTGTTTCACCAAGAAAGGAGCAAGATCTATAGTCAGAAATCCACAAGTCTCTCCAGCAAGTTTCCCAATCTTGTCACCTCTTTATGGCCCTGCACACCGTGCACATTTCTATCAACAGAAATGAAAGGAACTGCTTGTGCCATCAGAAATCATAATGCATCTCTGTAAAGAGCAGTCATATCTCTTCTTGCAAAACACAGACTCCACTCCCTTTGATAATCCTAATAAGCCTTCTCTGCCTCAATTGCAATTAGAATTTATCTTCCTTTGATGTACAATTCTGTACACTCACTTCTTATTCATTATGAGCTTTTCCAGGACCATTTAAGACACTAATCTCTCTCTCTCTCTCTACCCGCAGGCAACACAGGATCACATTTCCTTCCTCTGCAGAGGAATTGAGATGGCAGCTGATAACCTGTTGTGGGATCTCTTACTACACAGTCTTCTCAGTTTTAAACTGGTCACCTCCAACAAAATGATAGTTATCAATCCCTACATCTTGTTCTTTGTTTGGTACACTTTAGTTCCATTTCTATTATGGAAAACTTGTATGATAGAGAAATGGATAATGCCCCAGTCTTCCTCCACAGGAATACCTCTAGCCATCAAAATATTTGACTCAGTAGCACACAAAAATAAGGATCAGCTACAAGACACAAGGAATTCTACCAGAATGCTCTTCCAGACTACTAAATTATACCACCTTACCTGCTAGGAAACTAATTTTCCCCAGATTACTGACCTCAATAACAAGTCCATTGATTTACACTCTGCCTGCTTGAACAGAGTGGCAATCTGAGGCTTTATAACCGATCTCAACATATTGCAGCTGGAAATTAATGTTATAGCATTAATAAAAAAATAATTATATATATATATTCTTTACTTCCTTGAGAAAACCTTTGCTTCAAAAAGTTCTGTACACACGCAAAGGCTTAAGAGAACAAATTTGTTATTCTCTGTATATGAAAGTCTGACCCCACTGCACAGAATCTGTTCCTGTAAACAGCCTGTTCAGTGCACAAAGACTTTTCCAAGTGCTAAGCATGAAAGGTCATTTCTGCTGCTGATGCATCCCATGCTAGATGTTTTAAGATGCACAAATACATTAAAAGTTAAAATGAACACCAGTGAGCTAGACAGAGACATTCATTTTTAAGCAGAATACAGAAAACCATTTTCTCATAATGCTTGTGTAATTTGAAACTTAACTTTTTGGTTTGTCCAGTGACTGTTAGCAGAGTAAGAACAGATTTATACAGGTGTAATAGAAATTCATAATATTCAGCAGCTCCTATAATAACCTTTTAAGGGAAGTACTCAAAAAAGTCTGACAGTCCTAAGTACTTCTCACCCAAAACAAACATACCTCAGCTTTTCCTTGGATGTTATTTACAGGCTGCGAGTTCACTGAAAAAAACTAAAGGAGAAAGCCATGGACCAAACAAAACCCTCATTTTTTTTCAGGCTACTAAAGTGCTGCTGCAGTGGTGCCCTAAGGGGTGGGTCTGACCTTCCGGAAACTGGTGTCACAAGATTACTCTTCCCTAACCTCTGGGAGCACACAAAGAAGAATCCAGAAATCATAATCAAAGCCTTCACAGGGCATTTTGACCTCTTGTCTTGCCTTGACTGCTTCAGTGTGGGTTTTTTAATTTCCTCTGCACCCAACTGTAAAAGGCCTAAGTATGACAGCTGCTGAATTTCTTCCCAGGACAGCTTTTGGCTCTTATCTGGCTTGACCAACACCACCCTGGCCTGCATCAGGAAGAGTGTGACCAGCAGGACCAGGGAGGTGATCCTGCCCCTCTACTTGGCCTTGCTGAGGCCACACCTTGAGCACTGCGTGCAGTTTTGGGCACCACAGTATAGGAAGGACATCAAGGTGCTGGAGGGTGCAGAGAAGAGCAAGTAGGACAATTAAGGGTCTGGAGAAATGGCCCTATGAGAAGAGGTTGAGGGAGCTGGGCCTGTTCAACCTGGAGAAGGAGGGGAGACCTCACGGCTCTCTACAACTACCTGAAAGGAGGTTGTGTTGAGGTGGGTGTTGGCCTCTTCTCCCTAGTGACCAGTGATAGGACAAGAGGAAATGGGTGAAGTTGCACCAGGAGAGGTTCAGATTGGATATTAGGAAAAAATTATTCACAGAAAGAGTGGTGAGGCATTAGAACAGGCTGCCCAGGGAGGTGGCACAGGCACTGTCACTGGAGGTGTTAAAAAAACAAGTGGATGTGGTGTTTCAGGAGATGGTTTAGTGGTTAGGGCTTGTAGGGCAGGGGGTTGGACTTGATGATCTTGAAGGTCTTTTCTAACCTTGATGACTGTGACTAAGCACAGAGTTGGCCTTATTCAACCTGCAAGGAAGTGCAGGCAGTCAGTACCCTAAAGTGATTCCCTGGTGACTGGACACTTCACAGCAAAAATTACAACTTCTTTTGGGCAATGAAACCACTGAAAATTTGAAATTCTTTATGATGTTGATAAAGGGAAGAGAAAAAAAAAATGAAAATATTCATCATTCACATTAAATCTTGCCAGTAGCGGAACTTGAGAGATTTTGGAGATCCAGCATCCTCCTGAAAAAGCTATCAAACCATGGCTTGGACAGGTACACCCTTCACTGGGTTAAAAACTGGTTGGATGACCAGGCCCAGAGAATGATGGTAAATGGAGCTGCATCCAGTTGGCATCTGATGACCAGTGTTGCCCCCCAGGGATCAGTACTGGGCCCAGTCCTGTTTAACATCTTTATTGATGACCTTGATGTGGGGATTGAGTCCACCCTCAGTCAGTTTGCAGATGACACCAAGCTGGGGGGGAGTGTCGATCTACCAGAGGGGAGGAAGAAGCAGCAGGAGAACGTGGACAGGCTGGATTGATGGGCCGAGGCCAATGGCATGAAATTCAACAAGACCAAGTGCAGGGTCCTGCACTTTGGCCACAAGAACCCCAGGCAGTGCTACAGGCTGGGGGAAGAGTGGCTGGAGAGCAGCCCAGCAGAGAGGGACCTGGGAGTACTGGTTGACAACTGGTGGAACATGAGCCAGCAGTGTGCCCAGGTGGCCTGAAAGGCCAATAGCATCCTGGCTTGTATCAGGTATGGCCAGCAGGAGTAGGGATGTGATTCTCCCCCTGTACACAGCACTGGTGAGGCCTCACCTCAAGTCCTGTGTCCAGTTCTGGGCCCCTCACTTCAAGAAGGATATTGAGGTGCTGGAGCAGGTCCAGAGGAGAGCAATGAGGCTGGTGAAAGGACTAGAGGGAAAGACTTATAGGGATAGGCTGAGGGAGCTGGGATTGCTTAGCCTGGAGAAGAGGAGACTCAGGGGGGACCTTCTCACTCCCTACAACTACCTGAAGGGAGGTTGCATTCATGTGGGGACTGGGCTCTTCTCCCAAGCAACCAGTGACAGGATGAGAGGGCACAGCCTGAAGCTGCACCAGGGGAGGTTTAGGTTGGATATTAGGAAGCACTTCCTCAGAGAGAGGGTGATCAGACATTAGAATGGACTGCCCAGGGAAGTGGTGGAAGCACCATCCCTGGATGTGTTCAAGGAAAGGCTGGATGTGGCACTTAGTGCCATGGTCTAGCTGATCTGGTGGTACTGGCTGGATTTGATGATCTTAAAGGTCTTTTCCAGCCTCGGTGATCCTGTGATTTCAAAGTCCTTTCTCAGCTCACTGCTCTAAGCATCAGTCTGTTCTCTCCAAAGGGCAAAAAACACTACCAAACACACTACCAAAGGTATCTTTGAGCTCACTTTACTTACAATGCAATTAGCTTTCAGCTCACTTCAGTATAAAACTTTGTTGCATCTCCATACTTCACTGGATGACAAAGGTGTAATACTGGACTATTTCCACAAAAATATGCCATCTTTATGCCCAAAAGATATCACACAGATGTCCAAATTTGTAGAAAAGTTTACTTTATGTGGCTATCACAAGGAAAAAAGACAAGAGTTTAATATATATACAAGGCAATTCCAAGATCCTGAGAGCCTTTAGAGGGATAAGGATGTTGACAGACTTTGTGACAGGATACAACCCAATTATTTCATCTTTCCAGGATACAGTGGCATGTTTGCTAATACCTGCTATAAATGTCAGCCTTGTGGACTGAAACTCGTTTTGTCCCATGATCCCCAATCTCCCAAATAAGGAAGTAAGATGCTTACTTAGGGATTAGTCTGTAACAGCCAAATCATGAGCCCAAGCAGTTACTGTTATTGAGCATATCCCAGTGCAGCCTCTGACACTACTCTGGCTGGAGCTGCCCCGTCAGGCTGAGCTCCCTGCAGCCTTCCTGACAGTGCAAAGAAAAACCATGTCACAGTTGGGAATGTATTTTTAAGCTGTTACTCTCCCATCACCATTAAGTATCCCACTTATTTTCCTCTTTCTCATCAAACACCAGTGACCAGCTTTTTCACAAGAGTATCTTTGCCATTTATCCATCCCACAGTAAGCTTTTTTCCTGTCTCCATCTCTTCTCCAGCTTCCCCCTGTCCCATCAGTATCACTAGCCACTACTGGCTGGTGATT
>NW_009952895.1:1445580-1456972 GCF_000747805.2 Chaetura pelagica | reverse complement strand
TGGTGGTGAGGCCTTGGAACAGGCTGCCCAGGGAGGTGTTGGAGGCACTGTCCCTGGAGGTGTTAAAAAAAAAACAAGTGGATGTGGTGTTTCAGGAGATGGTTTAGTGGTTAGGGCTTGTAGGGCAGGGGGTTGGACTTGATGATCTTGAAGGTCTTTTCTAACCTTGATGACTGTGACTAAGCACAGAGTTGGCCTTATTCAACCTGCAAGGAAGTGCAGGCAGTCAGTACCCTAAAGTGATTCCCTGGTGACTGGACACTTCACAGCAAAAATTACAACTTCTTTTGGGCAATGAAACCACTGAAAATTTGAAATTCTTTATGATGTTGATAAAGGGAAGAGAAAAAAAAAATGAAAATATTCATCATTCACATTAAATCTTGCCAGTAGCGGAACTTGAGAGATTTTGGAGATCCAGCATCCTCCTGAAAAAGCTATCAAACCATGGCTTGGACAGGTACACCCTTCACTGGGTTAAAAACTGGTTGGATGACCAGGCCCAGAGAATGATGGTAAATGGAGCTGCATCCAGTTGGCATCTGATGACCAGTGTTGCCCCCCAGGGATCAGTACTGGGCCCAGTCCTGTTTAACATCTTTATTGATGACCTTGATGTGGGGATTGAGTCCACCCTCAGTCAGTTTGCAGATGACACCAAGCTGGGGGGGAGTGTCGATCTACCAGAGGGGAGGAAGAAGCAGCAGGAGAACGTGGACAGGCTGGATTGATGGGCCGAGGCCAATGGCATGAAATTCAACAAGACCAAGTGCAGGGTCCTGCACTTTGGCCACAAGAACCCCAGGCAGTGCTACAGGCTGGGGGAAGAGTGGCTGGAGAGCAGCCCAGCAGAGAGGGACCTGGGAGTACTGGTTGACAACTGGTGGAACATGAGCCAGCAGTGTGCCCAGGTGGCCTGAAAGGCCAATAGCATCCTGGCTTGTATCAGGTATGGCCAGCAGGAGTAGGGATGTGATTCTCCCCCTGTACACAGCACTGGTGAGGCCTCACCTCAAGTCCTGTGTCCAGTTCTGGGCCCCTCACTTCAAGAAGGATATTGAGGTGCTGGAGCAGGTCCAGAGGAGAGCAATGAGGCTGGTGAAAGGACTAGAGGGAAAGACTTATAGGGATAGGCTGAGGGAGCTGGGATTGCTTAGCCTGGAGAAGAGGAGACTCAGGGGGGACCTTCTCACTCCCTACAACTACCTGAAGGGAGGTTGCATTCATGTGGGGACTGGGCTCTTCTCCCAAGCAACCAGTGACAGGATGAGAGGGCACAGCCTGAAGCTGCACCAGGGGAGGTTTAGGTTGGATATTAGGAAGCACTTCCTCAGAGAGAGGGTGATCAGACATTAGAATGGACTGCCCAGGGAAGTGGTGGAAGCACCATCCCTGGATGTGTTCAAGGAAAGGCTGGATGTGGCACTTAGTGCCATGGTCTAGCTGATCTGGTGGTACTGGCTGGATTTGATGATCTTAAAGGTCTTTTCCAGCCTCGGTGATCCTGTGATTTCAAAGTCCTTTCTCAGCTCACTGCTCTAAGCATCAGTCTGTTCTCTCCAAAGGGCAAAAAAGGAACACTACCAAAGGTATCTTTGAGCTCACTTTACTTACAATGCAATTAGCTTTCAGCTCACTTCAGTATAAAACTTTGTTGCATCTCCATACTTCACTGGATGACAAAGGTGTAATACTGGACTATTTCCACAAAAATATGCCATCTTTATGCCCAAAAGATATCACACAGATGTCCAAATTTGTAGAAAAGTTTACTTTATGTGGCTATCACAAGGAAAAAAGACAAGAGTTTAATATATATACAAGGCAATTCCAAGATCCTGAGAGCCTTTAGAGGGATAAGGATGTTGACAGACTTTGTGACAGGATACAACCCAATTATTTCATCTTTCCAGGATACAGTGGCATGTTTGCTAATACCTGCTATAAATGTCAGCCTTGTGGACTGAAACTCGTTTTGTCCCATGATCCCCAATCTCCCAAATAAGGAAGTAAGATGCTTACTTAGGGATTAGTCTGTAACAGCCAAATCATGAGCCCAAGCAGTTACTGTTATTGAGCATATCCCAGTGCAGCCTCTGACACTACTCTGGCTGGAGCTGCCCCGTCAGGCTGAGCTCCCTGCAGCCTTCCTGACAGTGCAAAGAAAAACCATGTCACAGTTGGGAATGTATTTTTAAGCTGTTACTCTCCCATCACCATTAAGTATCCCACTTATTTTCCTCTTTCTCATCAAACACCAGTGACCAGCTTTTTCACAAGAGTATCTTTACCATTTATCCATCCCACAGTAAGCTTTTTTCCTGTCTCCATCTCTTCTCCAGCTTCCCCCTGTCCCATCAGTATCACTAGCCACTACTGGCTGGTCATTTTAATATACATGCAAGTGCACACTTATATTTTTCTCACATAATAGATCCTCAAAAAAGAAAAGAGTCAGAAGCCCATTAAGTAATTTAGCAGGTAAGAGAAACTATCACCCTCGTAAGTAAACGACAACAGTCTCATAATGATGTGTTATGAACCATTTCCACTGCTTGAAAGGTAGTTCTCTAATCTCACTATGATTTAACATCATTATATTAACAGGCTGATTCTCCCAAAAGTATTCTCTTTCATCCAAGTGCAGATGATGTATTAATTACAAAGCTATACTTTAAAGACTAAATTAAAGTGTTTTCATTGAAAGTAAGCTCCCTTTTAGAAAAGTTGAGATTCAGTGACTTTCCCCTGAACTTCAGCAAGCAATCTGTACGTGCAGGCTAAGAGAAATCTTGGAGTTGTAAACATAAAGCTTTCATAGAGAAGAGCTTTGCTTTTTCAAAAGGGATAGGGAAACAAAGTTTTTAAATTCTTTTACACAAGACTGAAATACAGAGTCACACCTTTTCAGCACTGCCACCCTGACCACAACTGTTTATTTTGGGAGCTTAAAGGCAAGGAATTAGTATTTCCGTTTCTGTCACGCAGACACACAATTAGTAGTTCAGCAGCCTTGCCTTTCTAATTGATCTGTTCACGTGACAAACAACGAACATCTCACTTGTCAGTGTCTTAAGCAGTAGTTTCAAGATTTGAAGTGTTTGACAGAGCTGCTGGAACATTTGAAATTTTACTACCTCATTTTGCTAATTAACACATGAGCTCCAGACAGCCAAGTTGACATTTTACAGTTAGGCAAAGGAAGTAACTACTCTTCTATTAAACACTGGAAGCTTGAAGATCTAATGTCTTTTCTTAAAAGCATTTAGGAAGCTAAATGCTTTTGCATCAGGACCTGGAACTACAGTTCACTGCACTCTCATCCAAGACAGTTAAAAAAACCCTCATAAAAACAGTTAAGACAGCACCACACTTTCCTCACTCTGAAAGAACACAAATATTTAAAACTGCAAGTGTAACACAAAAAGTTTATCATCTGCCATTTCTTGCAAGAAGATGAAGGTTGACATCATGATACTGGTTTATGATGCAAATAATATTGTGGTTGCAAGCACAGAGACCTTTTTTACCTAAAAAATGTTAGAAGAGGAAGAGAAAGCCTCAATAGTTTGAGAATAAAAATGAACATGCCACATGCACAAATCAGAGAGAAAACACTGCAGAGTGGGGAGATGACAGCTTCTGAGGCTTTAATGGACTTTTTTGACACAAAACAGGATTGCCCCAACAACTTTAATGAGCCCAATTACAAACTCAAGCAGTGTCTAGATTCACTGGGTGAAGTTTTTCAGTTTATACTGACAGCAGATTAAGATTTCAGTGTACCTTATTTATATATAGAGTATGCATCACTTTTGTTTCTTGTTAAATTCTGTCTTATCTTAAACAGCATTTGTTTACATGACAGTAAGTCTAAAAAGGCCCAAATACATAATGCTTCATGGCTTCTAAAAGGCCAGAATGAAGTTTTACTTCCAAAATTAGTTCTCCCGTAAGCTCTGCATTTTAACTGCCAAAATCCATCATGCTTTGGCCACAGTTGCAGAAATGAAACAATTTGAAAGCTCATCTGAAAACTTCCTGTGTGTGTAACAAATGCTCTTTAAAACAGTGTTTTTATGATTCCTCACAACCTGCTAACCTGTAGCCCCAAAAAGGAACTAAATATTGCGTGGACAAATGACAGCTTTTGTTGTCTAAGCACCAGCCTTTATTTTCTAGTCATATCATGCTGGAAAAAGATCAAACCTCTGGACAGATCAGTTGAGCAATGAAATCTGCATTTTCAAAAAACACTTCTATTGTATTAAATGCTTGCTTTTTTTAAAGATTTAAAACCTCAGTCTTGTGTCTTAAATTGTACTGAAAAAATGAAGTTTATTTTTGCATATATTTCAAATGTATGTTTTTTAACCAGTTGTTTTATTTTCAGTGTTCATTAGAAACTATTTACATCAACAAACAACAGAACAATACTTGAAGAATCTAGTATTGAAAACATTTATGAAGGACCACAGTTTGTAACAGGCACCTTCCTCTCTACAGTTTTTGTATGAATTCTGCTCTACAACATACTTGTAAAGAAGTTCTCCTTTCCTACAGTGTTTTTCCTTCAGCACAAAAATCCATGTTAAGCACAAAATTATGTCTGAACAAGACTCAAAGTTGAATATGTAAATAAAATTCTCTCAGAAACAAAGAACACGAGTTCACATTCACGTTACTTTTGCAATCTGAGATGATTATTTCTAGCTGTCATACTCTAGCCACAGCAACAGACCAAATCCTCCCTTAGACTTCTTTATATCAAAGTGGAGGTCAGATAGACTGGACACCAACAAAGAACCACAAGCAAGATGCTCAGTCTCTGAACACCCTTGAATTCCTCCTCAACTCTCTGATGCACATTATGCCAAAGCACAATATAGGACTGGTCATCAAATCCAACCACCCATGACAGTGAAGGACCATGCAATTTGTCATCACCACAAACTACCTCTTAGTTGGTGTATTTATTCCTCCTAATTCTAGGAGAGAATGACTCATGGATCTCACTTCTTCAGGGCAGAAAAAAAAGCAAAAAACTTTCTTCTGATTTCCACCCTAAGTTTATTCAAACTGATGGTGGAAACAGCACCAAAGTAGTAATTTAACTCTTTAGATTTCCTTCTTACAATTAATCAGCAATAAGTAAGGCACCTCTTTACCACTCAGTACTTCAGAGTGATCTTTAGCACTCTATTTCATTGCTAAAACATTCTACTTCATAGACAAAGTGCTTATGTAGTTAAAACCCCCCACAACAATCCTGTGTTTATTAAGTCACAAGGGCTTTTGCTCTTCTTGAGGGGGGGAAAAAAGTCAGTACTTGCCAAAACACACCCTAGTAATACAAAGGAGATGATCCTTTCATTCGTTTCAAACTACAAGCAACTTGTTTTACCACTTGCATACAATTCCCAAATACAGTTACATCATCTAGTTTGATAGTTATCACATACATCAATCACAAGACTAAAACGCTGACACTCTAGTTTGAAATGGCAACATGATGTAAGCACTCCAAAAACAAGTTTGAGAACAGCTAACAAACTTTATCCTTCGTAAGTTTGCTGCATCCATCAAACATGAAGGAATAGAGTAACTCATTTTATTATAAAAAATTCTGCTTTTTAAAGATGCAGTCAGCAAAGAGACTGGGCCTTACCTCTGGTTTACTGAGACTGGATGACACAAGAGAACCTGATCCCACATCCAGATCCCACTGTTTTCTCCCACTGTTTTCTGGATCCAGTGCAGCAATTCGTCCATCCAAAGTGCTGATAATTACTAGAGATCTGCAAGTTGGAAGCATTCATAGTCAAAACTACAGCACTATGGAATTTATCTATTAGCTACTTTCTATATTTCACACAGTGCAAGTTCAACTTGAAAGTTAAATTTACATATTCTGCAGAAAAGCAGTTTAAGTTGTTAGCTCTAACTAGAGGAACAAGAGAGTAGGAAAGTTGAAATCTCAGGCTGGATGTGAAATTAATTTACATGCTAGTAAGACACTTTAAAGAGTTTCAGGGAAAGATAGCTTGACTTTTTCCTCCCACATGCAGGTGTTACCACTACAGCAACTGAATGCAACCATGTTTTGAGATACTTATGTGAAAAGTATATATCCTATTTTTTCCAGTCCCTTCCACACTGAGCTTTAATATGACCTTTCAAAATAACCAAATCCCAGAACAATTAACCCAGCAAATCAATGCATAAGAAATATTAAGTCACAACTAAGATTCAATACCTCTGGATAAAACACGGACATAATCATGGAGATCTAATCTGAGGCACACATGGGACACTAGAAACAAGCTCCAAAGTCAGCAGATAACAGAGCAAACAAACTGCCTCTCTGTGTGGAGATGCTACAGTGCCTGAAGCTCACCAATTTTAGTAAATCTTATTTCTTCAACAGCAGTTCCATCAGAACAAGCATTTCTGATCTGGCATTAAAATAAAAATTTTAAAAAGCAAGCCAAAAAACCCAAACAAAAAAACCCCCAAACATCAGAGACAAAACACTGACAAGGCACTTTTGAAGGGCCTTTTTTTTCCTGGAAGATTGTTTCACTTTGACCTGAAAAAGCTGGGATGTGTTGACAGTTTTGGCTTGCAGCAGGCTGAAAGGCTGTGGGAGTAGAGCTTGATCACTTTACAGACTGCTGGCAATGAGGATGGTTGGATCTAGTGACCCAGAAAGACCTTTATAGACATTGGTTTCAATGAGAATAAGGAACTGTGCAAATAAACCTGATGGGTGATTAACTGTTTTTGGGTGGGGGTGAAACGGCAGGGAGGAGGTAATGCACACAGAGACAGAACATGATTCATTAATTTAAATAATAAGGAACACTGAACTACCATGCAGAACTGAAGCCAAATACATTCCTTTGTCCAAAGTTACCAGTGTAGTAAGCTGAAGTTTAGAGAGGAAATTATAGGGGCTCTAAGTTTTCTTTCAAGAGGGAAAATCTAAAATAATGTTCTTAAAAACACATTCAAGGACAGTGGCTCATTACATCACCTATGCCAAAGTTCATATAAAACACTGCAGTTTTACATGTAAAAGTAACCCACGTGTTTTAATAGGACTTTATAGTGTGGTATAGAACTATCTTGTTAATAAACAGAAAGTTCAGTAAGTCTTCAAGTTACACCAAAAATAACACGGCAGCTTCTGAGGGTGGCTAAGGATCACATTCCTCCAAAAGCTTAGTTTAAGAAACTGTTAGAAAAGTACCAATTATGCAAATATTTGAACAGTAGAATACACAAGGTTTTATAAGCTGAGTACACATCATTATTCCAACTGTACAGAAACCAAGACCAGGTTAATGATAAACTGGATTGCAAGAGACTATCTATTCTCAAGCACCATAAATAAGTGCTTGCACATGAAAAGCCTTGGACACACATTGTACAGAATCTATTTGCTTTATGGTAAAGCAGCTTATCTGAAGTCCCCTACCATTGCATAAAAATATTATTCCAAGTGTGTCTATTTAAATTTTATGTTGATCCTGCTGACAGTTAGGTAATAAAAACAGGTGCAAGTGCAGCTAGAACAGAGGGAATTTTCACAGTAACATTGTAGAGAAAGAAATATCCTAAAATTGCACCGTGAAATGCTTCCTTCCCATCTACTCCCATTGTTTTCCTTTATCTCATTCTCCCACTTGACTTCTCCCTCAGGTAACAAATATGTATTTTATCTTTTTATATTATCTTTCTCTACCAGATGCAAACCTCAACTTTCCCCAAGAGTTACCTCATTATTTAAGCCTCACCACCACCACCCCAGACAGTAGCTTTGTTATCTGTACCTACATCGTGACCTCCAGTCATCCAAATTGTGCTGTGACCACACTTAAGTTTTAAGTTTACTTGATTAGAAAAGTGAGGAGGAAAAATCCAGCCATCAGAGGGTACCTTTGTACCAATAGCACACACTTTGAGGAAGTGGTTTAACCAACTGCTACTGCATACCCTATAAAATTCTCACTTCTCTTGGGTGCAGTGGTACTCTTCATTAGCCCCTTTGGACACTGTATAATGAATAATGGGCTTGGTCTCACAGACTCCACCTACTAAGCAAACATTTGGATGAGACACAGGAAATTAACCCATTCATCCCTAAATCCTGCACTTACCTACAGAACTGGAACTAGCTGCAAGAAAAGCATTCCTTTCTCTCTGTTTTTTTTACTGAGTGACTCATTTTGAACTAAACAGTTGTGCTTCTGGTCCAATCTTCATCTTGCTCTTTAACACTAATCATAAGATAGCTTAGGTTGGAAGGCACCTTAAATCTCACCTAGTTCCTGCATGTCAGAAAGAAAATCTGCTAAGAATCTGTACTCTTGAAATAAATCCTTCATTACTCTCTCTATTTCTATAAATTCAAATCTCAATACCTGTTTCTTCTCAACTCTGACCAACTCCAGTGAGTTAAAATCCTGCCTCTTTAATTCTAATCAGGAGAAGGTCTGCAATGTGTCTGTAAGTGTCCTAGACCCACGCTAGTGTTACACTTTCTCACTATCAGATTTTCCTTTCTTCCAGTTTCCCCCCTTTTCTCTGTAAGACTCCACTGCCTGCAGCTTTGCACACTGAGGGTATGAAATGGTGACAAAAGATCTTCCCATCTTTCAGGTAGTCTAATCAAACACTAGATGCATATATTCTGATAAAAGCATTGGCTTTACCAGTACCTGACTGGGGTAAAGCTTAAGGACTTCCTTGACCAAAGAAGCCAACTTTCAACAAGTTTTATAGGAACACTACCAAATTAGCCCTCAATTCTACATGCCATCCCACACAAAACACAAAATATTACCCAACTTAAGGTCAAAAGTCACAATACAATGCCAAAGAAGGGAGGAGGATACAGACAAACAGCATCAAGGCTGCAAATTCCTGAAAAAAGCAAGACTTTTCTTGGAAGTAAACCATGGAGTATACTAGGGAGTGAATCACATCACACGCATACTAGAGAGGGAAAAAAACACCCACACAAAGCAACAGACTGCATGAACCTGAACAACAACAGCAAAAAATATACAGAAAGGAATTACTACAAACTAGACAGTGACTTAAATCCCAGGCTCCAACCAGCAGGCACCCGAAAAATGAACATCAGTAAAATGAAGACACCTACATACTTCACCTTGCCTCCAGCAATGAATTACAACCAAATAATGAAGAAAATCCCTTCTGGGCCCTTACAGATGGCCAGCAGAAGGGCTAAAGCAAGGGGCCACTATAACATGGGGCATGCAAAGACATCTGTATCACAGCAGCTGGCAGAGATTAAGCTAATACCATACAGTCAGATTTCATTTTCACTTTGTCAATATGAAAACACATCTGGACGTACTTCCCCCATCCAAACCATCCACAAATGGCCTCTACTGTGAAACGAAAATGTTTTCTAACCATTTCCCATCCTCTTTTGCTCACAGACATAACCTTAACCTTTAAGGGTAGTTATAATGCTGCCCCTTGAAATTATGCAAAACATCTACTACAAACTTCCACATATATAGACAAAGGGCAACTCCTGGGCCTTAAAAACACTGTTTATATCCCATCATGAGCACAGCTCACTCTTTGAGATCAGATGGCCTGAGCTCAGCTCTGTTCTACTTTATAGAAGTGAAGGTATCTGATCCACGTACAAAGAAAAGAGCTAAGACTGCAAGCGAAGATGTAAACAGGATAGAGCAAGAACACACACTGAGTTCATCTACCCCTTTCACGGCACAAAAACTTTCATTTATTCAAATAAGTTGTTTTTTATTAGAAAAACAAAGCAAAACTTTGGTACAACATTTAGCACTGTTCCCATTACAATTTAAAACACAACAATCCTAATACCCTCAACAGCTGTCTGGGACATTGCAAATACAGCTGTTTGTCAAAATTTAAACAGCCATTCCATTCCAATTTCAAAATCTGCACTTTTGTATGTAACAAGCACAGTAATTCTCACCAAGCCTCACATTTTCTTCTAGGAAATTAAAAAGAAAAATCCTCAAAACCAAGATGATGAGATTCCTTTGCCTACAGCAAAAATAGTGGGGGTTTGGGTTTTGTTTGTTTTCTTCCAAATGATTCTGACCTGTTACATTGCATTTACTGCTGAAAAACACACAGCTTAGTAGAGAGCTCACAAATACACGTGAAAAAAATAAACAAATGCAGGCAAATACAATGGCCAGGCAGCCATTCTATTTTTATTTGATGACAGCAAATCTATTCCTACGCACTAATCAATTAGAGGACAGCTACATTTAATCTCAGGCTTAAATTACTACATTGAACATCTTTCATGTCTTTTCTTTAGCTCTAGATGTCAAACAAAAAAAATAATATTTAAATGTTTTCAGGGCTAAGTAAACAAAGATCTTATTAAAAACTGAAACCACTAGAATTGTAACAAACTAGGTAGGATTTTTATGACCTGATAGACAAAATAATTATCCTGTTGCTAACAGGTGAACAGATTTTCCTCAAAGAAAACAGGATGCTGAGTTATCAGCCAGTTTCTTTTGCTCTAAATGAATGCTCAGGTGTACTAACAACAAGCTTTGGGGTTTTCCATTTTTAGAACAGGCTCTCAAATACAGCAGACATTTAGTCATACTGTTCTGCCTTTAAACTCTGGCTGTGGCTTATCACCTCACCCTTCTCAGCCAATTCAGAAACAGCCTGGAAACAGCTCATTTCTGCACTTGAGTCATTCATTAAAACCTCCCTTTTACAAGAGTTTCTTGCCAGATGTGTTTCTCAGGAATTTTATTTCCCCTTGCTATATTCTGAAACTTGCTCAGCAATTTGTCTTGCATGTTTTGACTTCTCCTCGAGCACCCACCAGAGTCTGTGTCTAACAAACAATTAAGTAAACAGAACGGTGTTTTCTTTAAATGAAAAAGAGATGACAGAAAGGGATGCTCTGCTCCGAACAACGGCAAGTTGCAGGTGTTGGGAAGAGTTTGGAGCACAGACGCGGTGCTTTTGGCTCTTCTTCCCGAAGGCACAGCCTTGCCACTCGGTAACAAGACCGGGAAGGGATCGAGACTCGGCATTACCCGGGTAAGCAGACGGGCCAGATGTCACATAGCATGGCATCCGGCAGCTTATTTGTCTAAGAATTAAGACATTTTTCCTCCCTGCTAACAACCACAGACCAGAACAAGTTCCTCAGCGACGGCGAGGTCCTGAAAACACCCTCTCCTTCCTGCCACAGCCCTCCTCGGCCCAGCCCGTCCATCTCCAGCTCTCTCCTCCAGCCCCATCACGGGATCATCCCTCCCACCCCTTCCCCCGGCGCTTCTCCTCCCTCCCGCCCTCCCCGCGTGTCCCCGCAGCTGAACCCCAC
>NW_009952895.1:1438125-1444593 GCF_000747805.2 Chaetura pelagica | reverse complement strand
GCCGGGCCGGGTCCCGGAACGGGCGGTGCGAGGGATCCTCCTCCGCAGCCGCCCCGGCAGCCTCAGAGCAGCCCGCTGCGCTCCAGCTCCGCTTTCCTCCGTGTGTTCGCAGGTTTTGGGTGTTGTTTTCCGTCAGGTAACAGCCCTGCGTCCGTCAGGGGCCGTTTTTCCCCCTTCCCGGCAGTTCCTGCGCCCTCCGTTGCTGTGGGGAGCAGGAGGGGCTGCTCCTTCAGCGCCCATCACCAGCTGCACCTCTGCCGCCTGCGAGGGACGGTGCCAGGACCGGACCTTCCACCACTAACCATTTTCTGTCGGTATTTACCTCTTGAGAGGCTGGTGTGTAGTTTATCAAGCTACACTTTGTAACTAAATGAGTCACCAACTCTTCAGTTCTCTTAAGGCACCTTCTCCAGCCCCCAGGTTGGGTTTTCTGTCCCTCCCCTTTTCCATTTGTTTTCATTTCAGGCCTGCATTCCAGGATCTGGTGCTTGCTGTGCTGTGTCCAGCTGTGTCCAGGGGTACGAAAGGCTCCAGGAGTGCCTCCCCTTTGCATGGGGCCAAAGGCTGCCTGTAGGTCACTAACACACAGCACCCAGCTTTTCTTCTTCTGTCTGTGTGTGTGCACCCCTGAGGTGCTTGGCTTTCCATTGGTCTTAGGAGGCAGTCCCTTTATCCTTGAGCAAACCTTGTCACCCTGATTGTACCACCCAGCCGAGGTAGATGTCATCTGCAAATTGTATTAGGAGTGATTTTGTGTTTACTTCCAGATGGCTAAAGAAAATACTGATTGTGTCCATGTGGAGTGTAGCATGATCCTAGACAGATCCCACAAGAACTACCCTTATTCAGTAATGATTTATAACCAGTTCTAAAAAAACCCAACAAATAAATGTCTGTGGCCAGTATTTAATAAATGCTTAACTGATGCTTTGTGACCCTTTGAAACATTGTGCAGTTCTAAGTAAAAACCCATTTAAAAGTTTATTACACCTTCCAGAGGAAACTGAATTGTTTGTTGTCTTCTTGAAGCATGAAATGAGATTTCTAGGAGAGCTCTGACTGGCAGTACTAATTATTTAATCTGAGTCACATACCAGCTTTTTTTGGTATTTAGCCAGGAGCTCTTGTTGGATAGACATTTATTACATATCATGGAAGTGTCCTTTTGGAAGATAGATACCAACTTGGCACATTTTCAGCTTTCTGGTATCTCCCCAGAGTACCAAGGTTTACTAAAGATGAACATCAACAGTTGAGGGGTCCCCCAGGAAGCTGGTTTGGAGCTACTGGGCCACAGCTATCCCTAGAAGACAAGAGCTTCACTGGTTACTAATGGACTGAAATTTATCACACCAATGTTAAGTAATCCACCCACCTATCTTCCTGCTTCTTTACAAACATAGATCATAAATGTTCGATGAACACTTCCGCATCACTATTGACATTTTAATCAGGCCCATCTAGTAATGGGCCTGAACCATCACTAGGGTTTTCTGGGATTTAGCCTTGTCAGCTATGGATTTTCTTTAATGTGCTTCACTTTCCAATAACTACTCTGCTTCTCATGACTTCTCATTTACACCAAGACTTTTTTATTTCCCACTTTCCCCATGTTGGCATTTTATTTTCCATTTTTAATCATCCTCTTACCTTTAATCACTCTCCAGGCCACTGATAAAACAGGAATTGTGAATGTATTTTCTCTACTGATTTTAAAATGGTGGCAGTGAACTCTTCTTAAGGAGCTGGTAATTGTAATTTTTTAGACTTCTACCTGATTTTTTCTTCCTGCTTGCACTCTTATTTTCAGATGTGTTGGTAACAGATCTCTTTTTAAACATCAGATGTATGCACAGTCAGGTCATACAAACTGCTCCCCAGACAACAACTGAATTGCAATCCATAGGTTTAGGGAGGGTTTTTTTTAAACTTGCTTCCTTATAACCAAGTCTTAATGAGTTTACCTTGTGCCACATGCCAAACAGCTCATGTCATTTTTAGCAACTGAAATGACATTTTATTATTGTACCCATATGATCTTGTGCTAGTATTTTCTTTATTTAGATAACTCCTCTCTCTTGAATGTCTAGCCATTCATGTGTTTATAAAGAGTAATCAGATTCCTCTGTTTTGCCAGGCAAACCAAGCCAAAGGCTTTTATTCTTCCCTTACACTTTTGGCTCCCTGCTTCCCTCTTCATCTCACTACCCCTCCCCTGCACCTGTTCCCATTTAAATTAACCTTTCTTGCAGAGCAATGGTTTGAACAGTCATGTTGAAGGGTAACTCTAATACACTTACATTTTAAACTCCATTATGTTGATGGGCTGTGCAGAAAACCTAGTTTTGTGTCATGCTTTTTGCAGTAACTCATTTCTTGTCTCTAAGGGGCTTAGAGACAAGAACCACAGACCCCAGCAAGTTTCAGGGTGTCCGAATACTTCACAGGTAGACTTGCACTTCTACCTTTGTGCTGGTTCATATGAAGTTTATTATGCTTAAGGCAAAACAATCATAGCCTTGTGCAAGTGTCCCTGTTGCTCCCATGAGTATTACCTCATTTTCTTGTATTTCCTCTCCTTCTCCTGTCCCAGATCAGTCTTCCAATTGCAGCCTTTTATTTTAGGGGAGATCTAAGTTTTCACGACAGTACACATTTCCTTATAGACTTCCTAGATTCCTTACCACTGAGGAGTAAAGGAATAACAAGTGTAACCTGAGAGTTTTACATTTTTGTTTTGGAAACATTCCTGTAAGGCACGAACAATGTTATTCATAAATCCTCAAGACAAACACATCACTACAGCCCTATAATTTTCTCTCTGTATTAAAAATTTGTGCCAACAAAACCAAACTTCCTGCTTTTTTTGCAAAGCATGACTCACAGTTTCCATTCTGTTTTGACTGACTGACTGACATAAGAGATCTATTTCCATCGTATGACAATCACTTTCAATCTGACCAGCCATTTATGTGGAAATCAAAGCCTGCTCTTGCAGGATGGATGGATGGATGTTAAAAGGGGAGGTGTTTCACATAACTCCACTGATGATCTGCCTGCTTTTCTTGAAGAACTTGCTCTCAGAGCTGTGAGGCACAGGAGGGAAAGCCCAACATGCCACCTCGTGGCTGCTGGTACCAAGGGCCGTTTGTAATTCCCTGCAAAATGGTCACCGATAGACCCTGACTTTTTTCCTAGGAGAATTCAGACCATCAGAAAGCTGCAGATGTTGTAATTAGTATACTAGCACCCCTGCAGAATAAAACAAACCCATTATTCATCCACCCGATCAAACCAGAGACAAGTAGGTATTATTCAGAAGAAATGCCACTGAACTGGAGTTTGCAGGATAAAAAAAATCAGGTAGCATGACTGTAACAGCTGGCACGAGAGGCTGGGAGAGCCACTGCTAACCAGAGAGTTTATCTACAAAGATGAATTTGAAATGCAATTTCAACTTGGTTTCTCCAGTGTGTTGATGAAGTTTTACCTCCATAGGTCTTCCTTTTTCGCTGTTTCATGCCTTAATAAATGAGAGAGACATTCAGTTTGTTGGATAAACACATCTGACACCCAGAGACTGCCATGCCTTCACTAGCATTTCACTCTGGCCAGCATGCACTTTTGCAACAGCTTTAAGCTGGGCTAGGTCTCCCACAGAAGAAGGTCCTTCCCTCTCCCAATTGGTTGGTCTTGCTGGCTTCCTCAGGCAAGGTCAAGGAAAACTGACTTTGGTTTCGTTGGTTGCTGTACCTTTCAGAAACAAACAAACAAAATGGCTCTCTGCCAGCACATGGAAGTAGCAGGAAAACTTGACAAGTGATGAAGCAGAGGGTGGGAATTCTCCTGTCTGGGCACAGCACTGTCTTAGACCAAAGCAGCTTAAGCCAATTACAAAACTCCCCTTCAGAGACACGTTCTATGTCAAGTTTGGCTGAGCCAGTTTAACCTCACTCGCCTGACAAGAAGAAACAGCTTTTTTTGTTTGTTTTTGGTGGTGGTGTTGTTTTTTTTTTTCCTGGATGGCAAGGTGAATCAGCACAGGATCAGAGAAATGCCAAAGCTAGCATAAAATATGTACCCAGGTTGAGAGTGGGTGGTGGGTGAAGGGAGTAAAGAGCAGGATCTTTCCTTTTTGTCAACAACAAGCTGTTATCACTGCCACCCTGTAATTTCCTAACGTGTAATTTCAGCCTCTGATTCTGAATTCAGTGCCCAGAATCACACAGGCACCCTTACCAGCCTGATGGCTCAAGCTGCTCTGCTCATCAGCGTGGCATTTTGCTGGGGTTCACACCTCGCTGTGACCACTCCTTTTGACAAGCAAAATGTTCAAACAAAGCAGGTTCAATCACCTCCCTCTGTACTGTAGCAGTGAGGCTGAGAGCTGGCTCCCAGAGAGGCTTTGTGGGGCAAACACAGGCTTGTACAAAAGGACTTTGCAGGCAGAGCTGGTTGTTGCTGAAACTTCAATCAAGCCAGTTTCTAAAATGCCCAACGTGCTGGTTTTGTGCACAGGCAGGGCTCAGCACACCAGAACTAAAAAATTGTCCTGCATCCACTGAAACTGCAACTCACCAGCAGATTCACATACATTGCTAATAAAAAGCCCCATTGTCTGTTAGTGGAGATGTTTGCCTTCTTCAAGGCACATGCACTGCAAGATGAGTTTCAGGCCACTGCTGGGAGGACACAAACAGGTTCATGGCCCCATACGTGACTTCTGGACTAACACTCCTCACTCTGGTAAAATCTGAGAGATGCTCACATGTAAGAATTGGTGTAAAACCCCCATGACTGTTTTTCATTTTCAGGCACAGTCAAACATTTAGGATACTGAATGGAATAACCCCAAACCCAGTCAGCTGCCCCTCCAGTTGTACCATTAACGCATTGTGGAAGAACACAATACTCAGGTCTGATTCTTTCCGAAATGTACATGCCACTGGATGTGCATATTTACACTTTCAGAATGGGTGACTTGCAGGAAAGATCACTGCCTGCCAGCAGAAAACACCCAACGATTGTACAGGGTTCACATGCTGCTCTTTATAGCAAGTCACCTGCTCTGTACAGAAAGGTAAGGCCTTACCACACCGAGATAAGCCTGGGGAATGATAATAGAGTCTTTGTTGAAACACCACCCCATTGTTCAAAGACCAGTGTGCCGACCCAGGGAAAACAAAAGGAAACGTTTCTATCCCTTAAAAATCACAGTTAAATCCCAGAGGTTGGTAACAAAACAAGTCAGGTCATGTACAGAATTAAAAAAAATAAATAAATAAAAAAACAATAGTGGCTTTTCTGTTGAGCAAATAATACTAAAAAAAATATTCTCCACTCATTGTGGTCTGACCTTGGAGTGAGTTGTAAGGGGTGAATACTTGCAGTTCTCACCCATCTTGGTGGGACTGTAGCCTGGAGAGAAGCTGAGATGCATGTGTGTGGTCTTCGTGGGGCTCCCAGGGTGGAAAACGCTGGTGCAGAGGAACCCCAGGGGTGATCTGCCTCACTAATGTTTTTCACAAACAGATCATAGAATCATAGAATCTTAGGGGCTGGAAGGGACCTCAAAAGATCATCTAGTCCAACCCCCCTGCCAGAGCAGGGTCACCCAGAGCACATCACACAGGAACGTGTCCAGGTGGGTTTTGAATGTCTCCAGAGAAGGAGACTCCACAGCCTCTCTGGGCAGCCTGTCCCAGGGCTCTGTCACTCTTATAGTAAAAAATTTTTTCGGATATTCATCTTGAACCTCCTATGCTCCAATTTGCACCCGTTACCCCTTGTCCTATCACTGGTCATCACTGAGAAAAGCCTAACTCTGTCCCCCTGACACTCACCCCTTACGTATTTGTAAACATTGATGAGGTCACCCCTCAGATGTCAACCTAGGATAGAGGGGAAAAAATACGGCAAAAACAGGATCTATGCTGACTGGTAGAAAACCTCCATGGGGTTTTATCCAGGCCCTGCTACAGGGTGGGATGAGTGGATGGCGTGGTGAGAGAACCAGCATCTTTCATCACGTCCACCTTCCCACTCGTGACTCTTCTGACCCAGAACCCTTCCCAGCCGGCACGGGGCTCGGCTCACCGGTCCTTGACCCCCCGCCACGCAGAAAAACCTGGGCAAGATCGTGCTACAAAGTGTCAGCGCGGGTCCCAGGACGGCTCTTCCCCCAGGCAGGGTCCGGCAGCCCCCGGAGCTCCCCGGGCAGGGGCTCCCCCTTTCCCCTCCCAGGTGGGAACGCTTCCCATCCCTCAGCGCTCCACGGGAAAGCCTCACCGCCTGCGCGCCCGGCGATAGATCGCGATACGCCCACAGACATCCCCCGGTCGCAAAAAGCCGTCTCGGGGCTGCGGGCGGAGCCGGGCCGGGCACTGTGGGAGCTGTAGTTCGCGGCTGGCAGCACTACAAGTCCCAGCGTCCCGCCAGGGGAGGAGGAGGAGGAGGTGGAGGTGGAGG
>NW_009952895.1:1431522-1437558 GCF_000747805.2 Chaetura pelagica | reverse complement strand
CCCAGGGGTGCAGGGGCCCCCCAAGTGCATGGAGCGACCCCAGGGGTGCACGGCGTCTTCCACTGCACGGAGTGTCCCTGGGGTGCCCGGAGCAGCCGTGGGAGGGAGGGACACCCCCAGTGCACGGAGTGTCCCCGGGGTGCAGGGGCACCCCGAGTGCGTGGGGCGACCCCAGGGGTGCAGGGACTCCCCCAGTGCACGGAGGGGCTCTGGGTTGCACGGGCGGGTTCAGGGATGCACGGACGGTCCCCGAGGGCAATGAGGATCGCTGCGAGCGCACGGACGGTCCCGCTGAGCTTCGGGCTGCGCTCCCTAAGCCTGGGCAGAAGGGAGAAAACTGCTTTCCCCGCTGCCCTCTGCCCATGCCCAGCACGCACCTCCCGGGCAGCCGCTCCGTGCCTTGCCCGGCTCAGCACCGAGCACCCCGAGTTTGGGCTCATGTCTCGCACCTCTCAACTTTCACCGTGCACCCCCCTGCGAGCTGGGCTGCGCTGGGAGCTCAGGCTAACCCCGTGTCCTGCTCCTTTCTCCAAGCTCAGGCTGTACCACTGCTGCATTCTGTCCAGGGACCCGAGGAGCAGCAGCTCCTGACCAGGGGCTTGTGCCCTGTCCTGTGCCGGGAAGCAAACGCACCGAAGGGCTTTCATGAACCCCTTGAAGGCCAAATAGGACTGGAGCTGCTTGCGGGTTGTCAGGGGCTGATTGGGAATGCTTGGAAGATCAACGGTTAAAGTCACGGGGTCGTTTATCGCAATGTTTGCTCTGCAAGTTCTTTTGCAACAGAAGTGGTGAAACTGGCAGAGTCTCTGCCAAGGAGGTAGAAGTTTTCAGTGCGTGGGGCGACCCCAGGGGTGCAGGGACTCCCCCAGTGCACGGAGGGGCTCTGGGTTGCACGGGCGGGTTCAGGGATGCACGGACGGTCCCCGAGGGCAATGAGGATCGCTGCGAGCGCACGGACGGTCCCGCTGAGCTTCGGGCTGCGCTCCCTAAGCCTGGGCAGAAGGGAGAAAACTGCTTTCCCCGCTGCCCTCTGCCCATGCCCAGCACGCACCTCCCGGGCAGCCGCTCCGTGCCTTGCCCGGCTCAGCACCGAGCACCCCGAGTTTGGGCTCATGTCTCGCAGCTCTCAGCTTTCACTGTGCACCCCCCTGCGAGCTGGGCTGCGCTGGGAGCTCAGGCTAACCCCGTGTCCTGCTCCTTTCTCCAAGCTCAGGCTGTACCACTGCTGCACCCTGTCCAAGGACCCGAGGAGCAGCAGCTCCTAACCAGGGGGTTGTGCCCTGTCCTGTGCCGGGAAGCAAACGCACCGAAGGGCTTTCATGAACCCCTTGAAGGCCAAATAGGACTGGAGCTGCTTGCGGGTTGTCAGGGGCTGATTGGGAATGCTTGGAAGATCAACGGTTAAAGTCACGGGGTCGTTTATCGCAATGTTTGCAAGTTCTTTTGCAACAGCAGTGGTGAAACTGGCAGAGTCTCTGCCAAGGAGGTAGAAGTTTTCAGTTGGGGGAAAAAAAAATTCCCTTTTCCTCACCACTTCCCTCTTCTGGGTTGGCATCTTGAGGCTTAGTTGCTGGTGGCTTCCCTGGTGTCCCATCAATGTTTCACTTGTTTTGCAGCGTCTTCTTCCCCTGAGCAGTCTGTACCTGCCTGCAGAGAGCACAGCCACGTGTTGCCTGAGACCTGCCCCTCCAAAAGTTGTCTGTGGGGCGGGGGAGCTGGGGGAGAGGGACCAGCAGTTGCAGAAAATGCCCCTTTCTTATCAAAAGCAAGCCCTGAAGTTGCATGATGAGGGGTTGCAGGAGGAAGAACTTGTGTTGCAAGGCGTGGGGCTGAGGCACAACCATTGTTATCAGGAATGGGGTGTGCCTTGGATTTGGGCTAAACTGTAATTCTTCATTTTGGACTTTTCCTAGTGAAATAGCTGGTCTTTGTGCTGCTTTATGGTCAAGCAAACTTAGCATGATGTTTCTGGCCATGTCCCAGCTGATTAAAGTTCAGTGCCTGGCTAGTGATGCTGATTAAGTAAAAATAGGCAGGGGACGGGGTGATACTGCAATGCTTGCCATGGACCTTGGCTTGAGGCAGAGGTGAAGAAGCAGGTTACAGTCACCATGAAGGAGTGCAGAGGTTTCAACTGTCAGAAAACCTGTGTCCCTTTCCGTTTGCACTGTCAGGGCACAGCTACTGTTTGTAACAGATAGTTTTGTGTTTGGTAGTTAGAGCTATCGCTGGTAACAGAGAGAGCAACATAATCTCCAAAAGCAAAGCTTCAGACTCCCTTCCTTTCTTGCACAGCAGGGACATGTGGGAGATGCCACTGACTTCAGAGTCCAGTTATGCTGGACAAATATCTCCTGCTTAACTGTGCTGTAAACCTGTGGCACTGGGGGCTTGATACTGGTACTAGATCAGGCTCCTTGCTTGGCATCCTCATTCACACCCATCCCTATCTGTGCCTGCACAGCTCCTCACGCTGCCTGTAGCAGATAGAAAACCTCTGGGTGGGGGGGATTAAGACAGAAGAACCTTTTATCACCTCACCATGAAGGAGTGCAGAGGTTTCAACTGTCAGAAAACCTGTGTCCCTTTCCGTTTGCACTGTCAGGGCACAGCTACTGTTTGTAACAGATAGTTTTGTGTTTGGTAGTTAGAGCTATCGCTGGTAACAGAGAGAGCAACATAATCTCCAAAAGCAAAGCTTCAGACTCCCTTCCTTTCTTGCACAGCAGGGACATGTGGGAGATGCCACTGACTTCAGAGTCCAGTTATGCTGGACAAATATCTCCTGCTTAACTGTGCTGTAAACCTGTGGCACTGGGGGCTTGATACTGGTACTAGATCAGGCTCCTTGCTTGGCATCCTCATTCACACCCATCCCTATCTGTGCCTGCACAGCTCCTCACGCTGCCTGTAGCAGATAGAAAACCTCTGGGTGGGGGGGATTAAGACAGAAAAACCTTTTATTACCTTTTTTTTTTTTTTTTAAATTAAAGCCAGATTGCTGTATTTACCTGCAACACTTGTCCCCAGGCAGTCACAGGAGCAGAGTCCCTCAGTACTGGAGTGGACACCAAGACAACCAACCTCAGAAACCACAGGCTGTCCTACTGTGATGGCTTGGAGGGATGGGGCTGGCACGGGGCTTTAGAGCCGTAAGCTGCTTGGGGAAAGCTGGCTTTGTGTTTATACAACTCCCCTGAAGGCAGGCCTTGCCTGTGTCTCTGTTTGAAGTGAAAAGATAGGCAAGAGCTGTAGGGTCTGCTGCCCCAGAGGGCTGAGCATTAATGAGAAGAAACCTGGGGCTTTGCACTGTATTTATCTCCTGCTCTTTGCCCATGTAAATCCTACTCTTGGAAACTTCTGTTGGACTGGCCTGCCCATGTGGTGCTGCTGAGAGCCACTCGATGGCCTTGTTGGCATCTCCAGTGTTGGGCAGTGTTCCTCAGCCCCTGGGTTAGCAGGGACAATGCTCTGGCTGCTGCTGACTCCAATCGTGGAGTCCATTTGTGTGTCCTCAGCTGTGCCGTGGCTCAGTGCCTTGCTTTTGTTTGCTGAGGTTTTAGTAAACAACCTACAATGTCCTTTTTTTTTTGCATAGGGTGCTGCACCTCAGTGCTGTGATCTGGGCCTGCTCCTTTGCATGCTGACCATGTTCTCTGCTTCTTGCCAACACTTGCCATGCCCCTCTTTTTAGAAGTGGATGTTTTTTGGCTGGTTTTTCCTCTGGTCTGGCTGCGATTGGAGCTGAGGAGGGAGAGTTGGGAACTTCGATAAGACAAGGGTTGGAACAGCACCAGTTTAGACTGACTTAAACTGTTTTTCTGGGAAACCCACTTAGGCCAAGGTCTTGCCATCACCTGAGGGAGGGTGTTTCACCCCTCCTCACTGGTGGCCTTTAAGTTTATGGCCATTGATGGGCTGGGATCCTTGTAAGCTCTTCCTATTTCATTAGAGTGGCCGATGCTGAGGCTTTCCCCATCCATTTAGGGCATCCAGCTGCTCCAAGAAGCTGTCCCACCCTCTAGAAATGAGGGCAAAGAGAAGAAGCAGCCTCTTCCCGGGTGGAAACAAGTCTCTTGGAAACACCGGTACTGCCCGTGACCTGCTGACCTCCATGCAGCTTTGCTTGCCCCTTCCTTGGCTGACCACGCTTGGCTCTGCCTGCCAGGCAGGTGACACTGAGAGACCTCAGGAGCTGTTTGGTTTCTGCTGGCAACCTTGCAGGCCTGCAGCTGCCATCTCTTGCTTTCCCCATCTTTTGCAGAGTCACAGTGACTGGCGAAGGCTGGGGTACAAGCAGCCCTGGTTGTGTGCTGGGCTTTGGAGAACTTTTGGGTTTTTTTTAAGCTTTTAACCTGCAGAATCAAGGGAAGTCATTAATTCTAGAGGAGCGTGACCTGCCTTGAGCTCCACCTTTCCAGGCAAGCTTGCGTGCCAGTAAGGTTTCAGCTGGTTTAAATGTTGTAGGTGTGGCTTTTTCCACAGCTGCTGAACTCTGGATTTGCTGCACATCGAGAGATCTGTCTAATGTCCAAGAGATAATGCATAACAGCTCTGTGCCTGCATCTCTGGCTGGCTTGAAGTCTTCCTCATCTGAGGTCTCTGTAGTGATATTGGGCCTCCTTAAGTCCAGTTAAGCTTTGGATCCCATCCAAAGAAAGGGAAGTACATTGAAAATGGGAAGTGCAAGAGGCTGCAAGTAGCTCTCAGGGGGTGGGAGACTGAGGTGATAATAAACTGGGATTTACATGCAGAGCATCCTCTTGAGAGGTAACAAAGTTGCACCCATCCACCCTCAGCCTGCAGCACCTTTCAGAAGCTTAGTTGTATTACTGATGTAACAGTAGTGATCCTTCTTCAAAGCGACCAAAAGCAGAGAAAGGCCAGGGCTGAGCTGTGGTTAAAATGTGATCTCCTTCAACATATGCTGCCATGCTCACCCATCTTTCAGAAGCGTTGCTGGACTCTCATATAGGCAGTTAAATACTCTGTTTTGGGGGGAGCTCCTACTATACTCTAGGAACAGCTGCTGTGCTCTTTGCTTTGGCTGCCGGTGCTCTGAACTGTTTACTAACAATACTGTTGGCAGCAAACCCATGCTTTCATTGTGTGGCTTCCTTGGGAGATGTTATCTTGAGGCTGTTTCAGCTTCTTCCTTTGTGGTATTGTCTGAAGCTCCCAGCTTTCTGGTAGGAGAGGGTGCATGGAGTGCCAGCAACCAGTAGTGAGTGTGCATTGAACACCCTGGGAGTCAGACTGTGGTGATATTTAGCAAGCACAGTCCTTTAAGGAGAGGGCAAGTTGCTTAAAATCCCTTAGGTCAGACAGTGGTTGTGCCCTCTCTGGCACAGTGTCTGCCCTTCCTTGCTAAGACACCACGTGTTGGCCTGTGTCTCTGGGCAAGGATCCTCTTGCATGTGTTTGTAATGTCAAGTCTGCTGGGAAGAGCAGAAGAGCTGTTGTGCTGAGCCCCCAGTAACAGCTCTGCTCTGTCTCTCTTTGATTTGCAGAACAATCAAGTTCTTGGGATCGGAAGTGGTTCTACGATTGTCCATGCGGTGCATCGATTAGGTAGGATGCTCCCCTTCGTGTCCCCACCACTGCAAAGTCCCCTTGTCCAGCTGCCCCAACTACTTGGAGGAACAGGCTAAATCTTCTGGATCCTGACTTAGAGCTGATGGGTCAGGTCCGTTCACAGACTGCTGTGTCCTTCTTGAAGTTGAAGGTTAAAAACAGGTCTTATGTTTCTAATTTATTGCACAGATAGTCCCGAGGAGGTGGTGATTTGCCACCTGTTCTCCCCAGGCAGCCAGCAAAACGCTTTACTGGCACCCACCACAAACTGGAACTAAACACATCAATTTCTTTCCAGCTCTGCTCAGTCCTGACTTGCTTTGTGGCTTTGGGCCATGCAGCTGCTTTCCTTCCTTTAACCCATTTGTATGCAGCTGAGCTGCTTCCTCACACCCACATTATTCACACTGAGGGTCCTGCTGAGATGCAATGAGATGTAATGCAAGTGAGGAATAAATTCCT
>NW_009952895.1:1402248-1431388 GCF_000747805.2 Chaetura pelagica | reverse complement strand
TCCTGCTGCTTTTTTGGTGTAGGTCTTTTTTTTTTTTTTAATATACCCTACAGCTAGGTTTATCTGCTTGCCCCAGGTACAAGTTTGCACAAGGTGTGATTCAGGAAATTTCAGCAAAATATTCAAGTGAGGCAAATGCAATTTTGTAAAGTAAACCTGAGGGTAATTACCCTCACACCTCATTACAGAGGGCACAGAGGTTTAGTGTCCTTTGAAGGGCACTCTCAGCCCTAGGGCAGATCTGCCTGTGGAGGTGCTGTACCTCGTCCTGCTTGACTCTCCTTGGATGCAAAACAGAGCAACTGTGGGTGCCGTGATGGGTTGGGAGTGCAGGATCATCCCTGTCATTTGGTGGGGGGGTCTTGCTCAGATGTCCCCCAGCCCACTTCGGATGAGCAAGGCTGAGGTCTGAGCACAGCAAGGGCTTTGCTTCCTGGAGATACAGCAGAGGTGGTGCTGTGCCTGCTCCTTGGCACCCACCTCACCCCACACTGCGTGTGTAGTACACTTATTTATCTGGAAGATGGTTTGGGAGCTGTGGTTCAGCTTTCAGGGTTTGGCTCAGTAGTACAACCACTCCCAACTCTAACACAGAATCAGTCTCTAAATGGATATAGTATTTAAAGTGCATTACTTGTCCCAGGCTGCAAAGTCTGACTTTTGATGTCCACTGAATGCATTAGCGCTGGGGTGTGGGCTGGAACATACAGCCCCATGTATTGCATTCAGGCAATTAGTGACAAGACAAGAGGGCACGGCCTCAAGCTGCACCAGGGGAGGTTTAGGTTGGATATTAGGAAGCACTTCCTCACAGAGAGGGTGATTAGACATTGGAATGGACTGCCCAGGGAAGTGGTGGAGGCACCATCCCTGGATGTGTTCAAGGAAAGGCTGGATGTGGCACTTAGTGCCATGGTCTAGCTGATCTGGTGGTGTTGGTCAGAGGCTGGACTTGATGATCTTAAAGGTCTTTTCCAGCCTTGGTGATTCTGTGATTCAGTCCTTCCAGCAGCAGTGTTACCTTGAAGCACGTAGCCCACGTGCTGCTGTGGTGGAAAAGCTTTTGCTGAGTCTTGGGCTGTTGGCTTATGCCTATCTATTGTAATTGCTAAAATAACATTTTGTCCATAATGATATCTTAGTAATAGAATTTAGTCATTTGAGGTTAACCCGGGGAGGAAATATTTCCCTCCATTTAATGTAATACTGTATTTTATTAGTCCTTTCCCTGCTATATATTTTAATGTTCTATAATAAATGAATGTGATGTCCCCAAGGCAACAAGCCAGAAAACCTTTCAGACAGCTGCTGGAGCTGTCTGTTTACAAGGAGCACAGAAAACCTGTCTAATGGAGTGAGAGAGGGGAGTGGGGCTCATTTCCCAGGTGACAATTTGCTGACGAGGCTCCTCTGCTGCTGGAGACTCAAAGGTTAATGGCTCATGATGTCTTGGGCTGAGCCAGGGTGGGTGTTCAAACATTCCTGACTACAGAAACTGAGCCTTAGCCTATGCAGGGTGTTACCTGTTTGCATTTTGAGCATGACTGAATTATTTGCAAGCCAAGCAAGTAATTGCAGTGATTCAAAGGTGTTGTTCTGAACTGAGATTTCTTAAAATTAAAGCTGGTGTAGTTTTATTTCCTCCTGCAACAGACTGAGGCTTCTGCTTTTTTACCTACAGCTGAGCGGGTTAAACAGGAGAACCTGACAATTGTCTGCATCCCTACATCTTTTCAGGTAAGTGCTTTCTTCCTTTGCTTTCTGTTAGTCCAAACACTCACACAGGGAGTCTTCCCTTTGGCTGTGGGAGGCAACCACACTGCTCTCTGGACTGGCTCTCTGTGGTGTGAGTTAACCAAAGGCATGAGTGAAAGCAGGCATGATGCAGCCTGTGGATGGACCTCATGGAGCCAGCTGTGTTACCCTAACCCAAGCTGCAGGGATGCTGTGGTGCTGGGAGGTGTGTTTGGAACCAGTGTGGTCATGCTGGTTATGTCAGCATTGGTGTGTGGTTTGCTCTGGATCCTGCTTGCAGAAAAATGATGTTCAGTGGTGAACCAGAGTCATAATGCAAAACTCACTGGAGATACTTAGTCTCTTTTCATTCAAGCCCTGAAAGCTGCAGAAAGCATACTGCAAGCAGTAATAGGAAGCTCATGGTGTTCTCAGGAGAAACTTGAAATGCATCAAATGGCTTTTGTAAGAAATCGCAGAAGAGAAATCAGCTTCAATCTTCCTTTGCTACGCAGCTTTTGCAGGGCTCATAGCAAGCTAGCTCTTGAGGAGTTTGCTGGGAGAGGGAGAACATGTCTTGATGGTGAGATGGAGAGCTGCTGGAGAAGCTTCTGAGCTGCTTCTGTGCCTTCAGGCAACTGGCTTAGGTCTCTCTGCCTGTATTGCTCGAGGTGGGAACATGATGCAGGGGAGCACCTGTCACCTTGTCTCCTTTGAGGAGGGAGAGGTGACATTCCCAGTCTGCAGAGACAGGGACAACTTGTGGGTTTTTTGAGGCTGGGTGGCAATCCTCTTGTCTGGGAATTGGACATGTGTCCTTCTCACAGTCCCAGTGTGGACCTTGGGATTATACTTCTGTCACAACTTTTTTACCATGAGGAGAAGCAAGCTGTGAGTCAGCCTGCCCAGGGGGCTCTGTGGAGTCTGTCATTTGAGGTTTTCAAGACCTGAATAGGTGAAGTCCTGAGCAACCTGGTAGCTGACCCTACTCTGAGCTGGAGGTTGGATAGTAGACCAACCTAAATTATCCTAAAGTCTTATAAAAGCAGAACATCCTCTTACCCTGTTAAGTGTGAGTGTGGGCTCTTTCTTTTCCCAGCTGTTGAAAACAACTACTTGTCAACTGGGGTATAATATAAACTGCTGCAAAGGGCAAAAAGTGAAAACCAGATAATTTTTCTTTTCTTTTTTAACCTCTATCAGTACTTCTGTAGAAGAATATATATGTAGACTGTAGTGCGTCTGTCTGAAACGATCCCCATCCTGAGATACCATTTGAACCTAGGAAAAATCTTAAGTTTGGTCATTAGGCCTTAAAAAAAATAGTGATAAAACTCATGGTGGACATCAACTGGAGCCTGTCCTGCCTTGAAATGTTGGGATGGTTCATGTAATGCTACAGAGTTTCTTACCAGTAAAACAGAAAGGTTGTTGTTAAAGGGAAGAGGCAGATCATACAACTGGATAAACCAAAATCCCCCAGATAAGGGGCAGTCTCTTAGACCCCAGAAACACTCCCAGGTCGGCAAAACAGCATCTTATTTTTGCTACGTGCAGGTGTAAATGGCTGCCTGAGGTCACTGGCAAGGAAGAAATGGTTTCAGTGAGCTTTTTTTTCTCCTCCCTTCCCTGTTGTCAGGTTGGGTTATTCCATCACCATCAGTAAAGCTAGAGCCAGGGTAAGTATTTGTCCCTTGGCTTCTGTGTGGTTTCTTTTCACCCGGCCATGTGCCGAGAGCACCAAGACCCACCTTGGCAAGAGCTGTGCCCTTGGCAACGCTTCTCCCCCCCTCGGGGAGCTCTGCTTTTGGTTCCTGCTGGTCTGCTCCCCTCGCCTTGCAAGCAGGGAGCCTGGAGAGAGCCACCTCCTTTCCACACTGCTGACTCTTCAGCCTGTTCAGGGTCTGGCCTGCATGTGCAACGCTGTTTTTTTCAGTGCTTTTGATTCCCAGGGCCCTGAAATCTCTTTACGTGGACTCCATGTAATTAATGTAAACCCACTGATTTTTACTATTTTTTTTTATTTTAGTGAGTCCTTAGGGCAATCCTAGTGCACAGATCAAGAGTCTGCAGCCCCTGGGTGTTAAAACTGCATGCTATGAAATGCCACAATAAATTACTCAATATCTCCTTGCCAGGAGTACCTCCTGCTAAGTATTCAATGTTTCTGAGATGCAAATACATGTGACTGATGCACTTTGTTAGTGGGTAAAATTCAAGGGAATCAGTCAATCCAGGCTATTGCACTGGGGATTCTTGGAATAGTTACAGCATGGTAGGAAGTTCAGACTCAAGGAGAGTCTGTGCAAAGGGGACTCTCACTCTGGTGATGATTTCTAACACAGAAAATTCAACCAATTCAAGGTTCACCAAGCTTGAACTTGCGTTAAAATAGACAGACGAAATAACAGAATCACAGAATCTTAGGGGTTGGAAGGGACCTGCAAAGATCATTGAGTCCAACCCCCTTGCCAGAGCAGGATCACCCAGAGCACATCACACAGGAACGTGTCCAGCCAGGTTTGAATGTCTCCAGAGAAGGAGACTCCACAACCTCTCTGGGTAGCCTGTCCCAGGGCTCTCTCACTCTCACAGTAAAGAAGTTTTTTCTGATGTTTACGTAGAACCTCCCATGCTCCAGTTTGCACCCACTGCTCCTTGTCCTGTCACTGGACACCACTGAAAAAAAGCCTGTCTCTGTCCTCCTGACACTCACCCTTTACATATTTGTAAACATTGATGAAGTCACCCCTCAGTCTCCTCTTCTCCAAGCTAAAGAGACTCAGCTCCCTCAGCCTTTCCTCATTAAGGGGGATGTTCCACTTGATCATCAGAGGGAGGGTAACCCTGTGTGCTCTGTGTTGTATTGCCACTAGAGGGAAATACTCGGCCACTTCAGTAAAAGATCCGAGCCACCAAACAGCTGTTTCAGCTTCCTGCACTTTTCCCATGAATTGTGCCTTTCTTTTTAGCTTTTTAAAAATTTTCAGTATGAAAACTATCTTCATGGTTAGTCCTGCCTTGCTCTGGTGTAAATACTCGATTTTCTTTCTCCCATTTTTCAGATGAAGGACATCAGAGGGGCTGGATGGGTGTGAGGGAGAATGATGTCCAAGCTGAAACAACACAGGACTCCAAAATCCTAGATCTGCTCTAATCCTTAGATATAAGACATTCCCACCAAGCTGATGGGGCCTCCTGCTATTTAGTATGGAGAGACCTGCACCCAGGAGTCCTGTTGCAGCACTTTAGTTGAAATCCACAGCAGGGCTTCCTCTTGTTTAAAACAATCTGGTCTGGAAGCATCATTCTCTCCTTGCCGTGTGTTTCTGCGGATGGCTGCAGCTTCTCCACCAGCTCAGGTGGAGCAGTGGAGCTTCCCAGGGAGGCTCCATCCTTGCCACAGCCAGGGGAATGACACCAGGAGTCCGTTTCCCTTTCCTGCTGCCTGTAAATGGTGTTTGCTGTCTCCTTGCTGCCCAGGCCCGCCAGCTGATCCTGCAGAACGGCTTAACGCTAAGTGACTTGGACCGGCATCCCGAGGTAGGTGGGTCTGTGGGGGTGAGACCTCACCTGACCTTCCTCTTAACGTTTTTAAGCCTTAGTCTTGTCCTAGTGCTTCTCCCTTTAGATGGCAAATAGGCTCCCAAGTTGTGTTTCCTCCAGGTGTTTGGCACCTCTGCCAGGTTGAGGCTTGCTGGCCTGAGATGGGGATTTGGCTTTGCTGAAGTGTTGTGACCAGGATTTTCCCCAGGAACCCCCAAACTTTAGCTGACAACCCTAGAGGCTGCAATGATGTGCCTTGAAGGCCAGCAGTTGTTCTTTTTTTCTCCTCACGTGTCTGTGGTTTAGCTAGGGCTGGTATCCTTGGGTGGCTGATCAGATGCTTGTCTCTGGTCAGGCTGGTGTCTGCAGTCCAGTTGTAGTGGCATTTCTGGTTTCTGCTTAGGACCTGACACCCTCCTGAGCTGTGTCAAGAGCAGCTCCTTGATGCTACACACAGGAGGGGTTTCCACACCAAGTTTCTTCTCTTCCTGCAGCTCGATGTAGCCATTGATGGAGCGGATGAAGTGGACTCTGACCTCAACCTTATCAAAGGTGGCGGGTGAGCCTTGCTGTCCATCTGTGTGCAGCTCAGGTGGCTTCTGAGCATCCTTTTCTGGCTGCAGATGTCTCTGGGGTGGGCTGGAGAGGTTGGTGGGATCTTGGGCAGGGCTGTGTGTGCACTTGCAGTAGGAGATGGCTCCTGACCAAGAGTGTGAGGGATGAGGAGAATAAACTGATGGGGCCGGGGACAGAGACCTGACATGGGACCCTGACAACATCAAGAACATGGTGGAGAGGACTAGACTTTAGGACTGTCAGGCACACTGAGTTTCCTGATTTTTATGTTACTTTTTTTCACCCCTTGCAGGGGTTGCCTGACGCAGGAGAAGATCGTTGCAGGATATGCAAAATGCTTCATCGTTATTGCTGATTACAGGTAAAAATACTGCTATTCATTATACATCTCTGTCCCATGGGAGGTTTCAGGTAATCCTGTATGAGTCCATTGGTGTTCTCCCAGTGGGTCAGGGGAGCAGGAATAGGTGGAATAGCCTGAACGCCAGTGCTTCAGCAATTTAATTTAACCCCCGTGCTTCAGCAATTGCTTCAGCAATTCAATTTAGCTGTTTTTCTTTCTTTATTACTCAGCAAACCTGTTTAGGAGTCAGCAGAGCTTGTGGGGAAGTGGCTGCTCTGTTATTTGAGTGATTGTCAGCATAAAATAAAATTTCCCTTTCTGTACACACAGCCACGGGGCTCTAGGAAAAAAAGCTTGTGTCCTGCTTGTCTAAAAAGTGTCCAAACAGGGCTTATGAATGGATAGAGCATCCTGCATTAAATGTGTTCTTCCTGCACATGTGAACTGGCTGCTTTGCCCTCCAGGGTCTTATGCCTGAGGGGCTTGCAGGAGATGATGTGCTAAGTTGGTTGTGCTAATGGTGTTAGCAATGCAGTGTCTGACACTAATCCCACCTCCAACTGTGCCCTCAGGAAGAAATCGAGGAGCCTGGGGGAGCAGTGGAAGAAGGGAATTCCTATCGAAGTCATCCCCATGGCTTATGTCCCTGTCAGCAGAGCCCTGACCAAGAACTTCGGAGGCGCGGTGGAGCTGCGGATGGCGGTCAGCAAAGCAGTAAGTGTCTCTCATCAGCCTCTCCTCCCCAGAGGAGCCACCAGAACGTGGGTAAAATGGAGACCCAGAGGTCTGCCCTTTCATCTAATTAAACCTGGGCTTGCACTCCCACAAGTGGCATCTTGTGTAATTCCTCCTAATTATACTTTGGTTAATGAACTGCCTGGTGAGGTGTGCGGGCTGCTCGTGGAAAGCCTCTCTGGCTTGTGTCTCCTAAAGCAGGGAGAGGAGGGATCACTAGCCTAAGTCTAATGTGCTCCTATGTGGGGAAGTTTGGGAGCTGGAGTGCTATATGTGTTGCCAAACAGGGTCTGGAGCTGTGGAGCAGCTCACAATCCATCCCAGGCTCCTCTGTACCACATAGAGACAGACTAAATGACAACTGAAGCTGCTTTGTCTCCACTACTGCTGTCCTGTGTTGACTTGGGCAACGGGGCTTCTCCAGCCCACATTGCGTGGCTGGGAAAAGGAGAGATGGTTGCAGTAATACTGGAGTTAATGGCCCAGGGCTCAATAGAATGTGTCTAATTCCAAGAGGCTGTAAGGGCTTCGTTTGGGTGCCTGGGAAGAGCAAACCAGTTGTTCTCTGTGAACTTGAGACCAGCCTCACTTTAGCAATGATCATCAGTGCTGCTCCAGCATGAGCCATGTCCTTGGAGGATGCTGGTTCCTCCTGGCACTTGTGCTTGCACACACTCTTCAGTGCTGCTAAAACATCTTGTCCACAGCCCAGGCTGACTGCTCTGTTGAAAGGCCCTGATTGCTCCTTCTGTTGGGCTTGAGAGAATGCTGGGCATGTATGGGGTGCTGGAGTCCAGCAGTTTTTCAAAACTTCCCTATGGCATTCAGCAGCACATTCTTATTAGTGGTGTAGAGGGGTCTTACTTTGGCTTCAATTGCCTGTAATAGCCTTTTTAGGACATTAGAGTAGCTTGACTCTGGTGAGAAGGATTCCCTCTTGCAATGACAAGATTGTATCATTGTTTCCAGCTTCTGCATGATTATGGCAGGAGAACGAGGAATGGGAAGTTGCCTTGGGGTGATGGTTTTACTTACAGGCTTATTGTGGAATGCCCTGATTTACTTGAATGAGGGACTATAACCTGTTGCAGAGGGGACAGCTGCTTCCCTGGAGGGACTGTCACAGTCCCCAGCTGTGCTTGGTACACAAGGTGCTCACAGTGCTGACAAATGGGTTTGTTTCCCAGGGCCCCGTGGTGACAGACAATGGGAACTTCATCCTGGACTGGAAGTTTGACAGGGTTCATGAATGGAATGAAGTGAACACAGCTATAAAAATGATACCAGGTAATGTCTGTGATTCTCTTTTTAAAAATAGAACAGGCCAGCTAAGGCTTGATCCATGCAAGACAACCTTGGCTGTGGGAGCTCTCCTCTGTATAGGAGGCAGCGTGTGTGTTTCCTGCCCTCTTATGGGTCCATACATTTGCTTCTATCTGAGATATCTCTTGGCTGAATTAGTACAGCAGTGCCCAAGTGGCATTCTCACATGGTGGTGAAAACCTGGGGCAATGCTGGGTAACTTCTGACACTGTTTTCCATTAGGTATGCCAGTCCTGTGCTATTCCTTACTCTCCCTGTGCCCATCTAGAGAGGGGCATTTAATGGAAACACTGCTGGACTCGAGTGAGTGTTCTCACTGAGTTACAGTATTTTCCACTAGCTGCTCACAGCTCTGCATCCCATTACCATTGTGCAGTCCTGGCTGTTGCTGTAGCTGTTGCTGTCCAAGAAGAGATGCAGTGGCTGATCTCACTATTTGCAAATGAAACGGCCTCTCTGCAAGGGCTCCTGCCTTGCATGGGACCTGCTGCCCAGGCCAGAGCTGCTTCTGGATGATCCACATCTGCCCAGGGGCAGCGACACTTTTGGACATCAGTGAAGCAGTAGATAAAGTCTGGTTCAGTCACATCTAGATACCTTTCTGGTTGTCTTGGCAAAGTCTGCTCTTGAATCTGGTCAGCTTTTGAATACATGTTGTAGTATCTTGTGTCTTTGAGTTTATCCCAGATACCTGCCTGCCCCTGAAGTCCATCACAAGCTGCACCATGATTGGAACACAAGAGCAGGCAGAAGCCACGGGTGTAGACTTGGTGAAGAGTCACCAGTAACTTCTAGTTCTTTTTGGTGGCTTTGCTTCCCTCAGTAGTGCTTATAAGGCTGACTTACTGAAAATATACCCATTTTCTGTTTTTCCTGCTCCGGGACTAAACTGCTAGGATGCTACCTCTGCCTTGGCTTCTCCTGGTGTCTTTGTCTGAATAATTACCTGGCACTTGCTCACAGCCAGCACTAGATGGCAGGTTCAAACCTTTGGCGGGAACTGATGTTAATGAACCAGTGACCAATGTAAATGAACGGGTGACAAGTACTGGTCTAGTGATGCATTGCTGTGTATCCTAATGCAGTTGCTGCCCATGGCGATACAAATGTCTGTATCATTAGAGCTGTTTCTGTGCAAGAGAGAAACAGTGCCCAGTTACCCTGTTGGCAAACAAAACAACCTCTCTGCCAGGACTTCCTCCTTGTATCTCTTTTGGTGGAGAAAAGAAGGGGTAAATGAGGGTACCTGCTCCATTGTGTTGGTATGGAGATGGTCTCAGCACCATTTGCTGCCCAGAAATGGGCTTGCTAAGGAGAGGAGCACCTTCCCTGGCCAACAATGGATGAACAGAACTGTTAAGCCCTGAGTACAGTGGTGACAGCAGGGCTTTGGCAGCCTCGTGCTTGTGGTAGCCCTTGTCCTGCATTTCTTTCCACCTTCCTAGCCTCTGTATGTGGCTCAGTGATCACTGTGAAACTGAAAGAACCCCATAATTAAATACAACCAAAAGGACATTTTCAAACAGGCTACAAATTGCAGGGGAAGCATCAGATAGGCTGAGTCTGAACACTTGAATAAGTGTTATCTATGTGTTCTCTTGCAGGATTATTTTTTCAGATGTGTTTAAATACAAAGTGAGTAAGCCCGTGGCTGTGTGAACCTTCATCTTGCTCCCTTTAGGTTTTAAGGTGACTGAAAATCATATAACCATAGATAGAATGGTTTGGGTTGGAAAGGACTTTAAAGATCATCTGGTTCCAACCCCCTGCATGGGCAGGGACACCTCCCACTAGACCAGGTTGCTCCAAGCCCTATCCAACCTGCCCTTCAATACTTCCAGGGAGGGGCCAGCCACAACTTTCCTGGGCAAGCTGGTCCAGTGTCTCACCACCCTCACACTAAAGAATTTCCTTTTAATGTCTTGTCTAAATCTCCCCTCTTCCAGTTTAAAGCCATTACTCCTCACTACATGCCCGAGTAAAAATTCCCTCCCCAGCTTTCCTGTAGGCCCCCGTTCAGGTACTGGTATGTTGCTATGAGGTCTCCCCAGAGCCTTGTATTAGTGTAAAGGTGGTGGCTAGGGTGGTGTGAACATCGGGGGGAGCTTTGGGAGTTGTTTTTCACTCTCTGGAGGGAGTTTCCTCTGGTGGTGGCCACACAGAGAAGACTTCCCAGTGGCTTCCTATACAGCTGATGCAACATCACCCAGGTTGGACACCTCTCTCTCAAGATCTGGTGAAGCCATTAGTGCATCCTGGGCTGCATCAAAAGAAATGTGGCCAGCAGGGCCAGGGAGGTGATTCTGCCCCTTTACTCTGCCCTGGTGAGACCTCACCTGAAATGCTGTGTACAGTTTTGGGGCCCTCATCACAAGAAAGATGTGGAGCTGTTGGAACGTGTCCAGAGAAGGTCCACAAAAATGATCTGAGGGCTGGAGCACCTCTCTTATGAGGACAGGTTGAGGGAGTTGGGGTTGTTCAGCCTGAAGAAGAGAAGGCTCTGGGGGGACCTCATAGTGGCCTTCCAGTACCTGAAGGGGCTACAGAAAACCTGGGGAGGGGCTTTTTACAGAGGCTTGCAGTGAGAGGACGAGGGGTAGTGGTTTTAAACTGAAAGAAGAGAAATTTAGGTTAGAGATCAGGTGTAAATTCTTCAGTGTGAGGATGGTGAGACACTGGAACAGGCTGCCCAGGGATATTGTGGGGGCTCCATCCCTGGAGGTGTTCAGGGGATGGTTGGATGGGACTTTGAGCAGCTTGTTCTAGTGGGAGGTGTCCCTGCCCATGCAGGGAGGTTGGAACTTGATGATCTTTAAGGTCCCTTCCAACTCCAAACATTCTGTGATTCTGGCCCTTCCAACCTTAATAATTTTATGAATTCTGATGTAATGAAGAAAACCAGGGTGAGAGCAGAGGATTCCAGCAGGGGGGTGGCTCCAGCATTAACCACCACATGCACTCTTATTCCTCAGGTGTGGTGGAGACGGGGCTCTTCATCAACATGGCAGAGGTGGTCTACTTTGGCATGGAGGACGGCTCGGTCAGCGTGAGGGAGAAGCAGCCTCACTGATGCTGCCCTGCTCTGCTTCTCCTTTGGCCACTTGGAGTCAGATGTTGTAATGGTGCCAACCCGACGTTTTGCCTTAACGAGCAGCGGTTCCCGCGGGAGAGCGACGGGCAGCTGATCAGAATCTGCTGACATTGATACTGAATGTCTTTTTTTTAAAAGAAAAAACACAACAAACCAACAAGATTATATTCTATTTCTATATATATATATATATTTTTACTTTCCAGGAATGTTGTATTTTTCTTTAAACTGAAAGAAGAGAAATTTAGGTTAGAGATCAGGTGTAAATTCTTCAGTGTGAGGATGGTGAGACACTGGAACAGGCTGCCCAGGGATGTTGTGGGGGCTCCATCCCTGGAGGTGTTCAAGGGATGGTTGGATGGGACTTTGAGCAGCTTGTTCTAGTGGGAGGTGTCCCTGCCCATGCAGGGAGGTTGGAACTTGATGATCTTTAAGGTCCCTTCCAACTCCAAACATTCTGTGATTCTGGCCCTTCCAACCTTAATAATTTTATGAATTCTGATGTAATGAAGAAAACCAGGGTGAGAGCAGAGGATTCCAGCAGGGGGGTGGCTCCAGCATTAACCACCACATGCACTCTTATTCCTCAGGTGTGGTGGAGACGGGGCTCTTCATCAACATGGCAGAGGTGGTCTACTTTGGCATGGAGGACGGCTCGGTCAGCGTGAGGGAGAAGCAGCCTCACTGATGCTGCCCTGCTCTGCTTCTCCTTTGGCCACTTGGAGTCAGATGTTGTAATGGTGCCAACCCGACGTTTTGCCTTAACGAGCAGCGGTTCCCGCGGGAGAGCAACGGGCAGCTGATCAGAATCTGCTGACATTGATACTGAATGTCTTTTTTTTAAAAGAAAAAACACAACAAACCAACAAGATTATATTCTATTTCTATATATATATATATATTTTTACTTTCCAAGGAATGTTGTATTTTTCTTTTTTTTTTTTTAAGAGTCATTTAAACCAATTGCTTTAACATTTATTTTATTTCCTAAGATGTACTTACCAAAAAGAATTCTTGTTTTTGTGGTTTTTGTTTTATTTTTCTTTTTTTTTTGAAATGGAACTTGAACCCTTCAGGTTGCTGGTAGTGCTTAGTGATGGAGATCAGAACTACAATCTTAACACGTCGTTCCTCACCACCCTGGCTGGGAGAGTGACGTACCTAACGGGAGCACATCCAGTCAGGACCTGCTGATGCCTTATTTGGAACCTTTTTGGTTCAGTATTTTATGCCTTTTATTTTTCTATACCACTGTTTTTTTAATAGTCCAGGTCTAGTTGTCCTCTGTGCACATGACAATTTTCTGAGCCTTGGGTTGTCTCTACACCCCTCTACCTGGGACATTAAGAAAGGCCTTTTCTGGGCCTCTGTATGGAGGAGACATTCATCCTTTGGGCCAGATTCTGCTCTCCATGAATTCAGTACCTCTGATTAAAATGTTGCTGTAGATTAAGACGTTTGGGACTTTGTCCTTGTAAACCGAGAGCAGAACTGGGTCCTTGATGAAGTTTACAGAAGCACACTTGAGCAGTTTACAGCAGTGTGGAATACTGCTCAGTGGCAAAGAAATTGATTGGGAATGAAGGTTAATTATTGCCCCTTGCAGCTGGTTGAGCTGTGGAAGGACAGACCAGAACGCACAGGAAAACCGGGTCTTCCTGCCTAAATTTTCCACATGTAGCAGGAGAGAGATACTTGTTCAATATCTTGTTCTCAGTGTGTAGGTGCTCTGCATGGTTCTGATGTCAAAACGCAGGCCCTCTCTTTGTGTTGTAGACACTGAAATAAAGAGTCGTTATACCGGATTTGGTGGTAAGTTGGTTCTCAAAGTAACAATTTTGTGGCAGATCACTGTCCTAACTGCTGCTCTAGTTCCCCCCTAACAAGGGCCCTTCACCCAGGCAAAATTCATCCTTCAGCATTTGATTTCTTTTTGCTTAAGGTAAATACATTATTTTAAATTAACCAGATTGTCTAATCAACACTTGTTAGCTGTGGTGCTTGCCTTCAGTCTTCCTTACATTTGTATGTCTTAAATTTGCTTGTCTAAAACTTGTGCATCTACATGCTATTTTTATATCTTTAAATCTTCCCCTTTCTGCACATTTATTCTGTTAACTCTGAAGTACTTGTACAGAGCAAACTGGCTGCCACCCAGCCAGCAACTTGCTGGGAACACTGGAGCATCTCTTCCCGCAAACCTGATGCAGCAGAAGCCGTTTGCAAAACCCCAGTTCTTGCCATGGGCTGTTTGCAGATGGGTCTTGGGCTCCTAATGTAATCCTAGATAAACAGAGAGCAATCAAGCAAAGCTTGGTGCCCAAGTGCCTTCTCACTCAGCATGCTTCTGGAAATGAGATTAGCAGGAGCGAAGGTTGCTGTTGACTCTCCTCTCTCTCTCTGAAATCAAACAGCTCCTTCTCAAAAAGCCAATAAAACCATTACTGCACCATTATTTTCTGGCCCTGGACCAGATGTGATCTCATTCAGCTTTGTGCTCAGCAGGGGCTTGTTAAATCTAAGCCTGGAGGTGGCAGGTCTGATTCTTGAGCTTCTCCAGCTGCTTGGGATGCAGGTAGCACCAGTGGGTGCTTTTGCAGCAGGTGCCCTTGCTGGGTTCAGACATGGAGTGGGTCTTGGGCTGTGGGTGTCAGGTGCTGCAGTGGGGTCTTGTCCCAGGCAGGCAGAGAGAGCGAGCAGAGACCCACGGAGAGCAGATCCTACTCTCTTTTTTATGGATCAGAGACCATTGTTCCAGAAAGCACCACGGTCTGAATTAGCCAATCACCATTGGCCAGGTACATATTCTGTTAGAGGCAGTTTTTAACCTATTGTCTATTTCTCTGCTACTTATTATGACCCTTGTGCTGCTTCTTTGCTCTGCACTTATCTGGTAGGGCAAGAGGCCTGCTCATTCTGTCCTTGAGTGAATCAGTGAAGAGGCATCACTCCTGTCTTGCTGACTTGAAAGGCATTTGTTGTTTAGTCTTCTATAGAGGGGAAAAAGAGGGACTGTTCCCCACAAGGTGGCAGGTCTGATTCTTGAGCTTCTCCAGCTGCTTGGGATGCAGGTAGCACCAGTGGGTGCTTTTGCAGCAGGTGCCCTTGCTGGGTTCAGACATGGAGTGGGTCTTGGGCTGTGGGTGCAGAGTTTACTGTGCTACAGAGCTGGAATGGAAATCTCTGAAGTTTTGGAGAAAACTTGGTGTTGTAACCAGTTCTGGAGGCTTTCAGCAGGTTTCCTTTATCCAAACTTCCTCCAGCTCCAATTTGCAGAGTCAGCAGTTGGATTTTTGAGTTGAAGGGCTCTTAAGAAAGAGGGGAAGGGAAACTTGGAGGCTGCTGCACTCCCTGGTCTGTTGTGACTATCCACATCTTCATCTGCCAGGATGCAAGAGGCATGTTTAGATGCTGTGCAGGGATTCCATCCCTTCCTGGGGTGGCCTTGGTTTGCCATGGCTCTGCCCATCACCCACACAGACCACTGATGCTGATGCTCAGCTGCCCAGCCATGAGTATGTTGGATGAAAATCAAGTGTACAGGTAACAGCAGTATTTCTAGTCACTGGTCCTTGCTTTTCTAGACTATCAGCAGTACCACTGTCATTGTTTTTTGGGGAGAGAATGGTTTATAGATGAGCATGCCATGGTAGACCTTCAGTTAAGGGCAGTAACTGGAGGTACCCATGACATGTTTGATGGTGGACTTGGCAGTGTGCTTGGTCAATGGTTGGACTTGGTGATCTTAAAAGGTCCTTTCCAAGCAAAACAATCCTATGATTCTATGATTTCCCCAGGTAGGGGCAGTTCAGCTGAGCCCACACCAGTGAGCTGCTCCCAAGAGCTCTTGGGCTTGAGTTTGTGTTTGTTTAATATGTTTTTTAACACCTTGGCCAGTTTGCACTGGGATATTTGCTTCTGACTATGATTCTATGATTCTCTGACTTTAATTTTTCAAGGTGCTCTTCAAAAGAGCCTTTAGAAGCAGGGCTGCCACCTCTATCCCACCCCTTGCAGCACTGCAGAAGAGCAGGGTCATAGTTTTAGAAAATGGCATTGCAAAAAAATCAAATCAAATCAAATAATCAAAAACAGGCAGAAGGAAATGTCTTTTTAAAGCCCAAGTTGGGATGGTGGTGGCTATGCTAACCATGGTGAGATGATGCAGTCCAGGCCCTGCACACAGACCCCAGTGGTGCCTTTTGGATCATGCTCAGTGGGTAACGCCCAACTGATTTACCATTAGTGCTGAATTATGGATTAACTTGGCCCTGGAGAAAACAAACATTTCCAGAAAGAGCAGCAGCAGCACTAAAATTAATGAGCAGGAGAGGTAATGAAACATTAGGCCCATCACAAAGAAAAAAAAGCAAGCAGTGATATAAATATGATAGGAGAGTGCTTCATATTCAATTTAATTAACCTTTGGTTAATAGGTTAAATAATTAAACTGAATTAATTAAACTAAGTAGAATGAAATTAAGTGTTTAGTTACAGTGAATCACCTTGTTCCATGTTACAAAGCAAGTATTAGTGTCTGTCAGGTTTTTATTATTGTCACTGTAGGAAAGGATTTATGATCTGCCATAATTATTACTCTGAGAAATGTGACAGAAAAAGAGATGGAAATAATTAAGCAGGGAGCATAGAGGACGTATGTTCTGTATATTAAACCAGATAATAATAGCCAAAGTGGTAGGGAGAAAATGAGCACATTGCAACCAGTGAGAAAAATTAACTGTAATGAATATTTGTAAGTTGTTAACAGGTATTAATATCTTTTAAACATAAAGCCATATCCATCTTGTAACCAGGGAAAGCCTTCCCATTACTTATCCAGATAAGGTTATTCAAGTCTGGAGGAACTTTTAGTTCAGGTAGTTTTAACCAAAATTCGTGTGGTGATGTCAGCTTTGGTCCAGCTGCACCAGGAAAGGAGGAAGAAAAAGTCCTCATTGTCAAAGTGATTTTTCCAATCTATCAAGCCTTGTGAATCCTTCCAAATTTCTTTTCAGTTTTCTTTGTCTCAGTACCTCAGCAAAAAGATGATGCATTTCAGCTTGAAGACAAAACCTAAAGTCCTATTAATCTGCTATTTTTTGTACTTAAAAAGTCTACATTTACTCATCACCCCTTCCAGTAACTTTAATGGGAGTTGTTTTATCCCTGTTTCTCTGTAACCTCGGGATCTGAACTGTTAAAAAGCCCCTTTATAATTACAGAACTTCACAGATCATCTATTTAGATATCTGGAATCTCATGGGGGTTTTATCTCCTGACAGGGCACTATAAATTACCATGAAATCCCTTAATGAATTTACTTTTTGCAGAAGACTCTTGCTAACTTCATCTCTGTAGGAAAACTGACACCAGATATTTATTGTTTCCAGTTCACTAGACTTTCCTGTTTGTGTTTTTACAGCTACTGAGACAAACATCTTTTAACCCCCTCAGTTACACTTACAGCCTCATGAAAGTAATGTCAGAGAATTACAGTAATGAGCAAAACTGTAAAGGATCAGTCACTTGGCTTTGACTAAATGCAATTACATAAACTAGTTCTATAGTGAAAAAAGGTAAGACTTTGTACAAGCATGTCTGAGTGTAAGGTAAGTTTTCTAACATAAATAATCAGATTATTATTTCTGTTGTTTCTGGAAGTCAGTAGCAGAAAGATGAAATTCAGTAGAAGAAAAAAATTACTATTAAGCCAACCAACTCCAACACCCCAAACTCATAAATTCTAAATCACAGAATCACAGAATCTTAGGGGTTGGAAGGGACCTCAGAAAATCATCCAGTCCAACCCCCCTGCCAGAGCAGGATCACCCAGAGCACATCACACAGGAACATGTCCAGGGGGGCTTGAATGTCTCCAGAGAGGAGCCTCCACAGCCTCTCTGGGCAGCCTGTCCCAGGGCTCTGTCACTCTCACAGTAAAGTTTTTTCTGATGTTTATGTGGAACCTTCTGTGTTCCAGTTTGCACCCATTGCCCCTTGTCCTATCACTGGACATCACTGAAAAAAGCCTGGCTAAATCATATAATCCTAGAATGACTTGGATTGGAAGGGACCTTAAAGACCATCTAGATCCAAGCCCCCTACATGGGCAGGGACACCTCCCACTAGACCAGGTTGCTCCAAGCCCCATCCAACCTGGCCTTGAACACTTCCAGGGATGGGGCAGCCACAGCCTCCCTGGGCCACCTGTGCCAGGGTCTTACCACCTTCGAAGTGAAGAATTTCCTCCTAATGTCTAACCTAAATCTCCCCTCTTCCAGTTTTAATCCATTCCCCCTTGTCCTCTCACTCCATGTCCTTGTCCAAAGTCCCTCCCCAGCTTTCCTGTAGCTTCTTCAGGCACTGGAAGGTGCTCTAAGGTCTCCCCAGAGCCTTCTCCTCTCCAGGCTGAACAGCCCCAACTCTCTCAAGAGCTGCTTGTCTTAAGAGCAGAGCTGCTCCAGCCATTGGGTCATCTTCATGGCCCTCCTCTGGACTTGCTCCAAGAGCTCTAAGTCCTTCTAGTATTGAGGGCTCCAGACCTGGACACCACTCCAGGTGGGGGATCTCAAGAGAGTGGAGAAGAGGGGGAGAATCACCTCCCTTGACCTGCTGGCCACACTTCTTTTGGTGCAGCCCAGGACATGGTTGGATTCAAAGTTCATCTCATGCTCTATCATTAAAAACATGCTAATTTGCACATTAATTTGATCACGCAAAAAGGATCACAGAAGGTGAAGAGCCTGCTAATTGGAATGGTTCTTTTTATTGTTCAGCAATCTTCATTTTCCTCATGGTGGTCTTCCAATGCAGGATTAACTAAAAAAAAAAGCAAACGACTAACATCAAATATCCTTCCTACTTAGCAATGCCTCACAGGTTTGTATAATCTCTCTCTGAAGCTATTACTGGAATACCTTTTAGCTTGAAATCTTTAATTAAACATTAATTCCCTTAAAACATTTCCAAAGCCTTTATTTGAATAACTTTTAAGTTATTTGTCTGCCACAGTGCACTGTCTTCTTGTAATCAGTATTTAATAACCTGTGCAGTTTAATCCCAATGTAATGAATTTGGCAATGACAAATTAAATTGAAAAACCCTGCTGTAAATCTAGATGGTACACTGTGATGCTTTTTTTTTACTATCTTAATACCTTGCTGAAAATAAAGACAATCTTGCCTTCCTTTAATCCTTACATGAGTTGTTTTTCAAAGGGGAGATTATAATTTTCTTCTTTACTTTTCTATGCATCTTAGTGGGGGCTGGACCAGATCAGTGTGGAGGCAAACTCAGCAGCTCATAACTAAGGTACCAAAATCTTGTATAATTGAGGACCAAACAGTTATTTATCCTTTCTCTCTACTGAGATGATGAGGTGGCTTCAGGATATGATCCACTACATGATCATGGTCGTATTTTATCATTAACACAGCTCTTCTATACTCTTATACACTTCTTAAAAGTGGTGCAGTCACTACATGCCTAAGGTGAGTTCTTGTAGCTTGTTTCACTCATCCAGATTGTGAGTATTTTGGTTATAAAAGCACAAATCAGCTTTGTTCAGTCAATGACCATTTAGAAAACTTGCACATTTCTAGACTGAATAACACTTGAAGTTCCAATCTGGATATTCAGTAAATGAGAGAGAAAAGAAACCAGATACCTTTGGAGTCTTCACTTGACTAATAGAAAAGAAAAATGTAAGATGCAACCAGCATGAGAGAGCCCACGTGATGCAGTTACTCTGTGGTGGATGCCTGCCCTTCCCAAGAAAAATGCAGTGAAGAAATTCATGCCCTAAGGCCTGTACTTACTGCTTGAGGAGCAAGTTAGATATTTTAGGGATGTCACTATTTACAGGATCAATATTGCTGTTTAGCCAGACAGCTGGCTGGGCACGGGCAAATATTGTCTGCCATCATACACTTACTTCTCCATCTATTGATCTCTCAGCACCTGTCTTGCTGATCAAACAGATGTAGCAGGACCAGGAGCAACTTATTCCTAGTTTCACATCACTAATGGGGTTTGTCTCACGTAAGTCCCCACTCAAAAGCTAGGTGAGCAGTTAGCTATGTCAGCAAACCTGGAGCCCTGGGGAAAAAGCCACATGGATTCACCCCATCTGTTTTAGGCAGGACCCATCACCTCCTGGCAGCACCTACCCCAGATAAATGCAACTCACATCCCCTCCTGCCTCCCAACCTCTCAACATCGGAGAACGACAGTAACACTGGAGAAAAGTGTCATGTTATGGAAAGCAGAAAATGCAATCTTAGTAGAGATGAGTCAAAGTGAAGAGGATGGATACAAACTTTTCCTGAATTCAGAATATCCAATGGAGGATGCAGAGAGATTTTTTTCAGATCTACTCTAGCAAATATGTAGAGCTCCTCATGTCAGTCCAAGCTGTTGCTTATTTGCTGGGAAAGTGTGATCTTGACCTCCCTTGACCTGCTGGCCATGCTGTATTTGATGCAGCCCAGGACACATTTGGTTTCTGGGCTGCAAGCACACATTGTTGGCTCATGTTGATCTTCTCATCAACCAGCACCCCCAAGTCCTCCCTTTCAGGGCTGCTCTCAAGCCATTCATCCCCCAGCCTGTATTGATACCATGATTAAATACAGTTTTTCCTTGATTTAATCCTTGCCTTGGATGCAGACTAGGAGCAGCCAGATGAGTTGAGCCTGGCAGACCATCCCGGGGTGTGTGCTAGGCTGGATGCTGACAGATGGTGCATGAGGAGCAACATGCAAAGCTCACAGCAGCTCCACACAGCTGGCAGCCCAGCACTGCTCAGGTGTGAGCTGTGCACCTCTGGTTCGCACCAAAGTCCATCAGAAAAGGGCTGGAAATGATGCCTGTGTATTATTTCAGTGGCTACCTGAGAGTTTCCCTGCTCTGTGTGGAAAGAAGCAATAGGAATCGACACTGCTTAGCCCCGGGCTCTCTAAAATTAACTCCAGTCCTGTGGAAAAAGACCTGGGGATACTAGTGGACCAAAAGCTGGATATGAGCCTCCAATGTGCAGTTGCAGCCCAGAAGGCCAACTCCATCCTGGGCTGTATCAACAGAAGTGTGGCCAGCAGATTGAGAGAGGCGATTCTGCCCCTCTACTCTGCCCTGGTGAGACCTCACCTAGAACACTGTGTCCAGCTCTGGTGCCCCCAGCACAAGAAAGATGTGGAGCTGTTGGAACGTGTCCAGAGAAGGGCCACAAAAATGATCTGAGGGCTGGAGCACCTCTCTTATGAGGACAGGTTGAGGGAGTTGGAGTTGTTCAGCCTGAAGAAGAGAAGGCTCTGGGGGGATGTCATAGTGGCCTTCCAGTACCTGAAGGGGCTACAGGAAAGCTGGGGAGGGTCTCTTTACAGGGGCTTGCAGTGAGAGGACAAAGGGTAGTGGTTTTAAACTGAAAGAAGAGAGATTTAGTTTAGAAATCAGGAGGAAATTATTTAATGTAAGGGTGGTGAGACACTGGAACAGGCTGCCCAGAGATGCTGGGGGGGCTCCATCCCTGGAGGTGTTCAAGGCCAGGTTGGATGGGGCTCTGAGCAGCCTGTTCTAGTGGGAGGTGTCCCTGCCCATGCAGGGGGGTTGGAACTTGATGATCTTTAAGGCCCCTTCCAACCCAAACCATTCTATGATTCTATAAAAAGGTCTATATTGTACCAATTCAGCATAGTGAGAACTCTTCCACCACACATATCCACTGCTTTTTGTAATGTGCAGTTTGGTCTGATCATCACTGCTGCCTTCTTCTTATATTTTTAATTTTTATTTGTTTTAGTATTTTTTTTCCTCTCCCCCCCTTTTTTTTTCACCTTCAGGGAATGCTTTAATAGCAATTTCACAGGAATTCAGTTTTGGTTTTGTTTGTAATAAATGTTGCCAATGGAGTGAAAAAGGAATCCACAGGAGCAATTACTGGTCACAAACAGAGTGAATCAAGGAATTAATTATCTTCAGCTTTGTTATTATTTTCATGTGCATGAGGAAGACACAGGCTGGTGCACTGGCTGCAATGTGTTTAGAGGAAGAAGGAACATTCTCTGAAGGCCTGTGGGAGATCATTAGCTTGAACCTTCCCCTGAAAAATATGTGTTTTTCTTCTGTGGTAACCTCAGGGCTAAATCCTGAGGATGAACAGGCTCCTGTGGATGGGGAGACAGAAATCTGACTATCCTGGGAAGGGGGGAAGAATAATCTTCCCCAGACCTTCACATGGCCCTAAAGCACCTGTGCTCACTCCTTGGCATTGCAATCATTTGCCTCTGCCACAAGTTGCTAACATAAGGCAGAGATACAGCCAACCTCTGTAGTAGTTTGGCACTATAATTACCTCCCTTTGGCAGGAAATGCCCCAAGTTTGGCCTAATTATGGGCAGTTGATATTTTTTGCTATTTCTTTACTATTTCAGCAGAAGGAGGCAGGTGTTTGTTAGCTCCAGGACCAGCAAGCACCAATAACCACAGCAGCAACACAAATGCCATGCACTGAAGCATAGAAAAGTTACTTCCAACACCAACTATATCAGAATAAAGGAGAAAATAATACAATTTTGGCCACTTGGCTTTCCTGCCTTCAGCAAAGTTTTTTGTGTCCCACTTCAAACCTCTTCTCCCTGATTTTCTGCTGTAGCTTCACAGAGTCAGGGAGGTCCTGCAACGATGATGATTTCCTTCAGCTTGAATAAGATGCAGAGTCTTTTTTTGTGCCTGAAACCAGTGGGTTTCAGAAGCCCGTGAACTCTTTGCTCAAGAAAGGTCTGTCCTAAAGCATCTTACACTTCCTGCGGACAAAAACCTGGTTTTGCTTAGTTGCATGATCCTTGTTTTTTGCTCTTCAGCTGAACCTGCAAAGGTCCTGCTCCAGCCAAGGCTGTTCAGTGAAACAGCTCCGGGAGAAGAGTCAAACAGTGAAGCAGCTGTGACATCTAGTGGTGTTTGTGGCTATTTCAGTCCAGAGGAAAATCCCCACTTTAACCATACACATACATCAGCAAGAAATTTGTCACCATGAGGGTAGGAAGACACTGGAATAAGTTGTAGTGCCTCCTCCCTGGAGGTGTTCAAAGGCAGGTTGGGTGAGGCTTGTGCAGCCTGGTCTGGTGGGAGGTGTCCCTGCTCATGGCAGGTAGGTTGGAACCTGATGATCTTTAAGGTCCCTTCCAACCTTACCCATCCTATAATTCTATGATTCTATATCTGTGTCCACCCCATGATCAAAAGGACAAGCCTTCCATGACCGACCTGCACTTCCTCTACAACAGGGCTGCAGGAAAAAAAAGAAAAGTCATCATTTCAGTCACATAGTGACCATAATTCCCATGGAGGAGTGGATAGTCACACATCCATGACTTTCCTCCACTGCCACTGAGTTGGAAAGGTTTTCTAGGATATAAGAATAGCAGAAACTGCTTTAAAAGAGAGATTTGAATGTGATTTATTCTGTGGGTTTTCACCAGTACCAAGGCAACTTAAGGGATGAGTAGCAACACATGTTAAACAATGTTAAAAATGTAAAAATAGGTAGATTTAATGAAAGCTGATTGTGTGTGTGTGTGTGTGTGTGCGTGTGTGTGTGTGTGTGTGTGTGTGTGTTTGTGTGTGGATATAATAGAGGAAGACATGACTGTAGCTTTTAAGGATATCAGGGATGTCGCTGAGACCACAGGGTTTCAAGTAATTGGAGTGACTTTGGGGTTCCAAATTTAACTGCAAATATGTGAACATGGGGTTAGCTCTTGTGTATTTAGTTCAGACACTTCTCTACATTTTGTGGATATTCAATTTTAAGAACTAATCCTGAAGCAAAGAAATTCGGTAGAACATTAACTTGGTCCTTGCAGGGCTTTGCACTGAGGAGTCGCTGAGTCAGCAAGATTTCAGCAAAAAAAAACCCCACAAACAACAAACAAAACAACAGTCTCAAAGAAAAATCTTCACTTTATTATGCAGCTGGGTACTTTTTTTATGTCTGCTATTTTTGCAAGAATAAAGGTGACTTCAGCACAAAAAATCTTCCGTTCTGAGCAAAATGCTTTTGTCTTTAGGTGCAAAACAATCCTGTTATGGGATAAATCTGCACTTATGTTTTACTCTGGGATTGCTCAGCCTCCAGAAAAAATGGTGGACAGAACTTTTGCTCTTCTTCAGTTCCCACAATTCCTGAAAACATGGATGAAAAAGTTCAACAGATGAGTTTGTGAAGCTGCTGTAGCCAACGTGGGGATTTGCAGACTGTGCAGGTGACTTGTCTGTCTACTGCCGATGTTCTGTTGGGCATCCAATAAAAGACACCAAAAAGGGCATCATTTGCCAGTTCAGCATTTCTTTAGGCTTCACCATATATTCAGAACTAAATACCAGTTGCAAATGAGCTTTGTTTTGTGGTTTCACATGGGTGTCCCCAGGGGAAGTAGGTGAACATCACTGAAACTAAGGGAATTGTTGTGATAGGACAAAGGGTCCTGGTTTTACAATAGAAGATGAGAAATTTAATCTAGGAAAACATTTTTTATAATGTGGGTGGTGAAACCCTGGCACAGGTTGTCCAGAGACGTGGCAGATGCCCTATCCCTGGAAACATTCCAAGTCAGGTTGGATGGGGCTCTGAGTGACCTGGTCTAGTTGAAGATGCCCCTGCTGACAGGGGGGCTGGACTAGATGAGCTTTAAAGGTCCCTTCCAACCCAAACTATTCAACGGTTCTATGAACATCCCAATGCAACTTCTAGGGGAGAGGTTGATCAGTTGGGGCTCATAAAAGCCACCAGTTCCTGCTCCAGGACCTTGCAGCCTAGCCCAGCCAAGTGGTCATCCTGAAGTTGTCCTAGTGACAGATGATGCAAATGACGGGAGAGAAGCACCAGGAGAACCCCACACAGTGTCACTGAGAGCAGAACTGACCACAAATTGCTGTTTTCCTTTAGTGAACCCCTCCCATTTTCAGATCTGCTCCATTCCTCGTGACCAGCAGGGCACCCTGACCTTATGGAAGACTAGGTCTCCAAGATGTGACCATTTCCCAGCACAGTGGGGTATCCCCAGGTTCTGACACTTGTGTAGTTAATAAATGGGATCATTGTGCTCAGCTGCCCTGTCTCCAGGAGGGAGAAAAGGCAGCAGGAAGGGTACGGCTGCTCCAGCTGCAGCCCAGTGAACTGCTGCAAAAGCCCATCAAATGCTCAGCTTTTCTTGAAGACCTGGAGTTGCTGAAGCATTTCTGGCAAAATTTCCTGAATAAAATGAGTAAGCTCTGATAAGCCCCTGACAGCCAGTCTTGCTTCAGATCACACAGTAAAGGGAAAAAAAAAAAAAAAAAGAAGTATGTTGATGAAGTTGACCCCAGGTCTTCAGCAGCATCTTCCTTCCCAGGCTGGAGAACCTCTACAAAGAAGACAGGCTGAAAGAATTCGGGTTATTCAGCCTGGAAAGGCTCTGGAGAGACCTTAAAGCACCTTCCAATATTTGAAGGGGCTGCAGGAAAGCTGGGGAGGGACTTTTTACAAGGGCTTGTAGTCAGAGGACAAGGAGTAATGGATTAAAACTGGAAGAGGGGAGGTTTAGGTTAGACATTAGGAAGAAATTCTTCATTGTGAGAGTGGTGAGACCCTGGCCCGGGTTGCCGAGGGAGGCTGTGGCTGTCCCATCCCAGGAAGTGTTCAGTGCCAGGCTGGATGGGGCTTGGAGCAACTTGATCTAGTGGCAGGTGTCCCTGCCCATGCAGGGGGGTTGGAACTGGATGATCTTGAAGGTCCCTTCTAACCCAAACCATTCTTGAATACTATGATTGTATGAAAGTCTGTGGCACAGGGGGCTGCAGTCGTAGGGCAGTGAGCAGCCCTGAAACACTTTGGTTCCTCTGTCTCTGGATAAATAGGCATGGGGCAACTTTATTTTTTATCCCTGTGAGATTGAAGAAAACCATTTGTTTTAAGGAATTACCAAAACAAGTTGCATTTTGTGTATACAGTGGATCTCCCTTTCATCTAAAGGTCTCAGAAAGGGAAACTGTCAGCAGGCAGTGTGTGTTTTTGTCTTCTGCTAGAGCTGGGACTCCTGGGCTAGCAAAATATTAACATGATATTCCTTCCTAAGAGCTGAAGGTCAAGTCCTCTGCAGAGGGATACTAATTAGAAAGTCCCATGTTTAGTATCAGGAAGGTTTGCTTTCAAACAGGATTAAAACCCAATTATAAGTAAGGAAGGAAGAGAAATGTTTTCACTAGAATTCAGTTTGTTCCTGCGTTTGTGATTTCCATAACATTCAGCTCCAGGACCTGTGGTTGCCCTTAAAATGAAGTCACTTACTTAAAAACGCAGTAGGGGGAGACTCCACCCCTTATCTGACCTTTGGGCTTTCTACAAAGGTTGAAAAGTATGGTTTTAGATTAAGTCCCCAAAATCTTTGTTAATCCTTTGGCTTCCCCACTCCGAGCCAGCACTGGGTCTGTCCTGAACTTTGCAAAGCAGCTCCTGCCACTGCTACCTGAGCGTTGCTAATTGCTCCTTTGTTTCTCCCTGGGCTGCCATGTTTTCTTTCCAGGCAGATGGTTAAATCAGCTAAACTGATGTTGGTGGGACAGAGTGTTCTCAGACAGGAACCAAACCACTGCATTAAACCAAATTAAAACAGGTCTATTTTTTTTTTCCCCACAACTCCTTGTATGTCCGGCCAGTTATATATTATATTATACAGCTGGTTTCTGGGCCCTGATACTTTTACTGCTGAGGTGATAATGACTTGCATCAATATTAATCATAGAATCTGGAATAGTTTGGGATGGAAAGGGCTTTAAAGATCATCTAGTTCCAGCCCCCCTGCCATGGGCAGGGACACCATTCGATTATCATTTAAAAGACTCTCTATATGTTCAGGTTTTGAATGCAATGGCTAAAAAGATGATTCTGCTATTAGACAAAAACCGAACAAACCCACAAACACAACCCAAACCCTCATCTTACACAACCCTACTAAAAACACTAAAAAAAATGCAGCTGTCCTCATTTTCTCCCAGTGTTTGACTTCATGGCTGAGTTATTTTCAGAGCATTTGCTGTCCATCAGATGGGAGTTCTGACACTACCCAGCTTAACATAAAAAGGAGAGGAAGAATAACTCACTGTATAATTTCACTGGGGTCAAAAGCTCCAGATCTCCCTTGTGACAGGACTGGGATCCTTCTCCAACCCTGGGCAGGGGGACAGTCCTGCCTGTCATTGCCACCTAGGAACCAAGGTGAGGGGGGTAACTTAGAAACAGGTGGGGTTCTTATTGTTCCCTTTGGTTTCCTGCTGTCCAGTCTGGCTCATTTCTTTTGTGTGTGATTTTCTCCATCAGGTTCTCTCTCTCTTCCTCCTCCTGATAATGGAGTTTTGTTGAGAAACTGCTAAGAGCAAAATCTTCTTGTACACACAATGACAGCCCAGTGGCATCAAACTCCAATTCTATAATCCCCACAAGAGTCTTAGTGAAAGCCTCAATCAAGGAAAAACTGATTTGGAAAGGGATCCAGGTATAAATCTTTTAGCATTGAGTGTTTTCCTTATAAAATCAGCATGTGTGTCCTGCTCAGGGGGTCACAAATTCCTCATATAAGAAGCTGAACATTTGGTTTCTTCATTTATTTATTATGGCCACTTTCTGGCCTCAGTTTTATGGGCACACGGGGGGGTGGATCTAGATGATCTCTAAGGTTCCTTCCAACCCAAACCAGTCTGTGATTCTATGATGATTCATTCCATGAAATAATCAGGATGAAATAAGGGTATGACTCTGCATGTCCACTTCTGTTCTGAGGAATGTTTTGACTCTTCTTGCCCCCTCCCACATGCCTCAGCCCACAGATGAACACACATGTTGGTTCTGGAGGCAGCTCGTGGCATTTTCCTAACTTCCCAAGTCCCAGGTACAGCCACACCCTCTGTTTGCTCTGGAGGTGCCTCTTCCATCATCTGTCTCTGACATGTGCTCTTTTTGTGAACATTTCTGTAGAAAATAAAATAAAATAGGAGCTGAGCCTTTCTTTTGGTTCATTAACCATTTTCTCTCCCAGAACAAATGGACCCTGAAGTTCAGCAGAAAGAAAATGCTGCTGTTAAGAATCTCTGTGTGGACAAAACACTAATTATTCTTTCAGAACTGTGTTTTTGATTTACTCAAATACACTCCTTTTCCTGGCCCAGGGTCAGCCAGCTGAGTGAACTGCCCATGGTGAATGGGAAAGAGGAATGTCAGTTCTCTTCCATTTTTAAAAATAATTTAATCTCAAACCATTTAGCCCCAGTAAAGCACCAGGTGCTCAGGGACAGCTGCTTATCAGGGTGACCATTACAGCCGAGTCACTCTTCCACAAAGCATTGTCTGTGTCCTTCTTGTGTTGTCCTCCTGTCTCTCAACATTTACTTAGTGCTCCTTTGGCATGACCGGGATTGGGCTTTTGCCCTCTTTTTATCTACAGAACTTCACACAAATGAATAACAAACAAGGCCAGGTTTGTAGAGAGTGGTTACATATTTAATTTGAATGACCAATTAACTTGTATGTGGATTTAGATCTCAACTACTCAATTAGAAGATACCATCTTTCTCTGAAAAATGAGGGTTTTTTACTTTGCAGGCCCCCACAGACACAACACCTTGTGAGGCCTCCCCATCTGCAAACCCCTTCGCCTTGTTTGAGAACGCTCCACCTCACCTTTACCCATGCCCTATTGATAGGATTGTTTTGATTGGAAAAAGACCATGAAGATAACTAAATCCAACCCTTAACCTGGCACTGCCAAGGCTGCCACTTCTCCATGTTCCCAAGCACCACATCTACACAGTTTTGAAACCCCTCCAGGGATGGGGACGCCACCACTGCCCTGGACTGCCTGTGTCAGGGCCTGACAACCCTTTTGGGGAAGGAATTGTTCCTAATATCCAATCTAAACCTCCCCTGGCACAACTTAAGGCAAATTCCTCCTGTTACTTGGGAGAAGAGACTCACCTCCACCTCGCTACCACCTCCTTATTGAGGAGTTGTAGAGATCCATGTCTCCCCTCAGCCTCCTTGTGTCCAGACTGAACACCCCCAGTCCTCCCACCTGCTCCTCGTAAGACTTGTGCCTCAGACCCTTCCCCAGCTCCCTTGCCCTTCTCTGGACACGCTCCAGCCTGTGAGAAGCGTTCGTGGCGCCAACGAACAGGCACCAACAGATTCTTCAGCCAAGCACAGGTTATTTACACTCTTGCAAGAACGGGTGACCTAAACAAGTAGGCTCACCCGTCCTGAGGTGAATTACAGTTTATGTTCCCTATTCCCAACACAAAGTTCCCTCCCCTGCCTATCTGACACTTTCATTAGCCATTCTAGCAGGTTACTTTTCACCTTTTAAGGTATAATTCTAACCTTTCTTGCCTCCTTGGCTGTCTTCCCAGTTACCAAAATGATCTGTACCTGTTGGTGTCATCCTGCCCCGAGGAGCAGGACAGAAGTGGCTTCATTGGGTCTGATCTTGGCCATAGATCATGCTTCACGTTCAGATCCCTCAGATGGAGCCCAATTCAGCCCCTCAGCTTCTTGGGGCGTAAATCACCCCAGGTGTCCTTGGAATGTGCAGGTATCTCACTTCTCTCTTAAATAAACTATGATATCCCTAACAGCAGGGTATGTATATGTATAAAAACAACCCCAACACTGCGCTTCTAACACTAGGACGCAAAACCAAGGCTACGTTTCACTTCTAACAAGCCCTTCAGGCGGTGAGAGGCCAGAGCTGGGGGCAGCGCTGGAGGCCACA
>NW_009952895.1:1397389-1401881 GCF_000747805.2 Chaetura pelagica | reverse complement strand
CAGCGGGGGTTGCAGGGAGGAGGAGGAGGAAGAGGAGGAGGAGGAAGAGGAGGAGGAGGAGGAGGCGGCGGCAGGTGCCTCTCGGAGGGACACAGCAGTGTAGGGCACGGGGCACACGTGTCTGCGAGGAAAACTGGTGTGGAGTGTTAGCTTTTGGCACTGAGCGTGGTCAGATAGGTGCTGGTGCGGGGACCCAGAAAGGTTGTTTTCTCTCTTGTACCCCCGGAAATACTGAAGTCGACAAGGCCCAGAGGAAGCTGATCATTGGTGCGTCTAGTTTGGATTTGGCAGTTCTGGGTTAACGGTGGGACTTGATGATCTGAAAGGTCTTTTCCAACCAAAGCGGTTCTAGTCACTTTGGTGGTTTGAACTAGAGACTTTTTGAGGTCCCCACGTTTCTGATTTCCAGTGATTTCAATACAAGTTGGCAAAGTTGTTCTTTACTACCAAGAATAAAAACATCAGACTTTAATTATGGAGAACATGAGCAGCCCGAGACTGATACTTGAGCTGGAAAGTTTTTATGTGTATTGTTCTGCAGATTATAATAAAAATTGAAAATGCCTTTTTTTGTTTTCAGTGTGCTTTTTAGGTGCAGCTAATGCTGCATCTTCTACTGAAATCAGTATGGGCATGCCTAGGCAAAAGAGTTTAGATTCCCTGGAATCTAAACTGAAGAATTGGTGCATTAATCTTGGTTTTTGCAGCTGAGGAAAAATGGACAAACTTAAATTGCAAACACTGCACACAAAGTGTTTTTGTCTCTGTGTGGTGTTAACATGTAGGTCAGGGTCTAGTAACATGATCCCACACCACTTTGTGCTGGTCTGAGTGTGTGGCACACCTACCATCCCTTCATGTATCCTTTTCTATGTCTTGTATTCCATGACCAGGAGCAGAAAGCTCTTATTTTCTCTCTGGACTGTTCATTTCTGCCAGTTCAGCTCCTTGGATTGGCTCATCTGAGTCTGATGAGAATTGATTCTGATGGAGGGGAACTGATGGGATCGTGCCATATTCTTGCCCTTACAAACAGCAGTAAGAGATTCAGGGGAAAGGGATTTAAGACAAGTTTTGGGGGGTGGAGGGAAAGAATTAGCCTGAGTGGCTCAAGAAGTTTCTGTTTGCAAGTTCATGAGGTCATTTAAAGAAACTCCTGAAGTAGTTCTTAATTTGAAGCATTTCTTGGTTTGATACTCTTTACAATATGTTAAAAGACTGCTGAAACCTTAAATCTGGATTTTGTACATACATTTTCAGTGATAAATAATTAACGTCTGCTTCTGTCTGTGATTTAAAATCGTGAGACTCCAGTGTGCTGGGTTGCAGAAGAGATGCAATCTCTCTTTTTGTTGGGGTGTTGCTGAAGAAAATGTGCAGGGTGTATGTTTGTAGGGTTCAGTTCAGGAAGCTGTGAACACGTAGCATGAAAGAAGTCAATGAATGGTGAGTGCTTGCTCAAAGGTCAGCTCAGAGCACTGTTTGGATATGGACAGAGGCAAGAAAACCTTCCTGTGGTCTATACCACACTTTGAAGAGTGTAGTCACCTCTCTGAGACTGGAGAGTGAGGGATTAGAGATTTTATATTCTGGGTGTGTCAGGAGGCTTTGGAGAGCTCTTAGATTAAGAGGTTACAGTAAATTATGTTAATAACCCTGGCAAAAATTGCAGCAGAATAACAATCCAAACTGAAGAATCTGTTGCTTTTATGGAAAGGGTATGGAGGGAGGAAAGCTCACAAACCTCGAGCTGCTTATCCTCTCTGTGGACTGTTCTTGGGGGGAAAAACAGTTTGTTGGCTTACAAGAAATAGTTGATTTGTGCTGGGAGAACATACTTCCTCAAGGGCCTGCAGTTTCACTGGAGATGCTTCACATTGTTTCAGCTTCATCAATTTGGAAGGAGGATTTTCTTTCAAATGCCATCGTGTCTCCATGGTCCTCTGTAGCCAGTGACATCCATCACACTGAGCAGGGAATTTTGATTAGGGAAGAGAGGCATGTTGAAGAGACTGACATCTTCCTGAATGCCATTTCTCATTGGTCCTAGTTTTGTTTGAATGTGGTAGGTGTAGAGTAGCCATTGCACCTGTGCTTTATGGCCTGGTTAATTCCTCAGCTCCTGTGCCATGTTTATAGACTGAGATTTCCATAATTAACAGGAATTTAGCAAGGGAAGGGTGAGACAAGAGAAGCTGGGGAGTGATACCTATAAATCCTCTGAGCACATAATCCTCTTAAAGAAGTAAGATATTTTGAGCAATCCCTCAGTAGTATGAAAACTTTGTCAATAAGGATCATCTACTAATGGAACTGATACTTTCAGGGTGAATTCTGTAGATGGGTTGGGGGAGGGAATTATCCAGATGTGATTGTGTGCATAAATGTTTACATATAGACTGATAACTAAAGACTGAAGCCTCATAAAGAACTAGAATGGGAAGCTGCATGGAGCTTATTCTTGTTAATAATCAAGCTTCTAGTCAGTAAACTTATAAAAAGACAAATGACATGTAATGAAAAGGATTTCTCAGAAACAAATTGAAGATCTGTAACTGATGGAGAATGGAGGGAGGTGTTGGGGGAAAAAAACCCAACTTTGTAGCATTTTAAGCCATGCTCTTTGTACCTTGATCCTTCCCTCAGTTTCCCTGTGGTACTGGACCGCCATGATTGCTAAGGCTTTACCTAGGTAATAGAAAGGAAAAGGAATATCTTCCTTTATCTCCAAGCTCTCTGGCTATTTCAAGGACTAATAGAGGATGAATACGTAATAATGAAGTAAATAAAACCATTTTTCTTCTGAGTTGGGAAAATGTGTTCCTTTCTAAGGAGTCCTGTTTTATTCCATTCCTTGGCTTCAGACCTACAATTAAAACCCAATATCTGAAGTGTATTTGGATAGTTAACAGGAAGGATGTCCCATCTCTGGAAGTCCCATCAAGGACAGGTTGGATGGGGCTTGGAGCAACCCGGTCTGGTGGGAGGTGTCCCTGCCCATGGCAGGGATGTTGGAACTCGGTGATCTTTAGGGTTACTTCCAACCCAAAGCAATCTAGGAATTTCACTTGGTGTTTTTCAGTCTTTCCCTACATAGGTAATAGAAAGGAAAAGGAATATCTTCCTTTATCTCCAAGCTCTCTGGCTATTTCAAGGACTAATAGAGGATGAATACGTAATAATGAAGTAAATAAAACCATTTTTCTTCTGAGTTGGGAAAATGTGTTCCTTTCTAAGGAGTCCTGTTTTATTCCATTCCTTGGCTTCAGACCTACAATTAAAACCCAATATCTGAAGTGTATTTGGATAGTTAACAGGAAGGATGTCCCATCTCTGGAAGTCCCATCAAGGACAGGTTGGATGGGGCTTGGAGCAACCCGGTCTGGTGGGAGGTGTCCCTGCCCATGGCAGGGATGTTGGAACTCGGTGATCTTTAGGGTTACTTCCAACCCAAAGCAATCTAGGAATTTCACTTGGTGTTTTTCAGTCTTCTGGCAATGTAGGTATCAGCTCAGGTCCTTCTAGAAAGGAATATCTGCTATTTCACCTTGCTTTTATAATGTGGTCATCATACAAGCACCCTCAGATGCTACCTTAGCTTCTAAAATGTATTTTCTTTTTAGTCTGGAATAAATATGGGTAAGATGGAGGCACTGAGTGGATTCCTGTCCATAACTCTAGGAAATCTAGCATGTCCTGAAAGTTACAAATACTCAGCTTTGTATAGTTTGAGTTAGGAAGAGATTTAGTCCTTCATATTTGTACTGTCAGCCAGACAAATGTAACTTGGGTTGTGTTGTTTTAAGTGAGATTTGTGCTTGGAAGGTATTGCTGCTTGAGGAGTGCCTGAAAGCTTAGTGTAAATAGTTTGTGAATTCAATGTGTGCTTTAAAACACAGTGCAAATTGGTCAGTTTTCTTTTTTAAGATGTAAATTAATGTTTGGACTTCATCGTAAGTAATAGGATATTTTTCTCGAAAGCCTTGCTAATTGTAATAACACAAGTGGATAACACAGAATTTGGAGTTATCTTTGAAGAAGGAAATGGAGCTGAGTTTTCCTGTTATTGAACTGCAGTGGGTTCTGGGCTGGGGCCCTTCCTACCAGCAGCATGTGTGTTGGAAGTCATTCTGTCTCTTAGTTTCTAGTAAGGTTTCTTTACCTTAACAGAACCTGATGTTTTATGTACCCCTTATACCTCTTTGCTAAATTTAGACCTTGCTTTTCAAATGTATCCTGGGACAGCAGGGCTTAGGTATTCGAGCACTTTTCATAACCACTTGGTTGTCCTGTACAATTAATTAAAACAGGTTCTTTCCACAATACACCTCTTCTTAGCTATGTAGAAGCCAGAGTACTGGAAAGCCAAATAAATGCATCTTACTACTTGAGTAATTTTTTTATTTAAACCACAAGTTATATAAAAGGGAACAGAGATGTGGCAGAAATGAATAGATCACCTGGGAAAGATGATCTAGTTTCTTATTTTCTT
>NW_009952895.1:1376320-1397358 GCF_000747805.2 Chaetura pelagica | reverse complement strand
CCCTTAAGCTCTATTACAGGCCTTTGTTGGACACAGGAATGTTACTTTAGATCTCTAAAGTGGCAAATACAACATTTCCACTGTGCTTTTGGCAAGATTGGGATTTGGTAAGGCTTGTCCTTATGCTGTAAGACTTCGTCTGGAACCATCACCTTTGTAACTTGGCCTGTAATTTAGACGTGTGCATTAAAATAGCATCACCACTGAGTTTGCCTGTTCTAGGTCATGGCTGAACAGCAAATTTTTTAAATTTAATTTTCTTTTTTCCCTTTCTCCTGTCTTCTTGAAGCAATTTACACTTGGGGACCCTCCTTTGTTCTAGTGCAAGTAGTTGCCTGAACAGACGCTGGAAGCTGTGAAACAGTCCGAGCTGGTGAATGAGGGTCCTGGGTGGAAACTGAGACTTGGATTCTATTTCTGACTCTTACCTGCTGTGAACTTCGGCGTCCCATTTCCATTTTCCACCTGTTTCCTTCTCATCTTATATCTGTCTTAACTATTTAAATTGCCAGCTGTTTGCACCCAGGACTTGCTGGTTTTGCCACGTTGTACTAAGCTGCTTCTCCCTTCAGACAGCAAATGACTCAAGCCTATAACCAGGCCTTTTTGGAACCAGCTGTATTTTCTCTGAACCAGAGCTCTTCAGTAATATCAGAAGCACACACAGTTTTCAAGAGTAAATCCATACAAAGCTTGGAATTTAAGCTGTCATTTAGTTACCAATGCTTATTTTTTTGGTATTTTGCTTGGAAAATGCTCAAAAACTTCTTATCCTTGAAAAATGTATCTATATAGTCTTCTTAAAACTGAGAGTTGACAAAGTTAAGCCTTCAAAACCACTTTTTGTGCAAGTGTTATAAATGTCTGAAAATAGATATAGTACAGACAGCTGAACTGGGACTGTAGAATTGCTTTTATGGTACAGAGAAGGGAGTGACTATTTGTCTTTTTTTCAAAATACTGGAATTCCTGGGTGGATGCTGTGTGCCTGGCGAACAGCCCTGTCTTGTTTTTCAGGTGGATTTGTCAATGTTGTAGTACAGACAATACGTGTTAAACTTGAATTAGTTTGGTGTTGCCTGTTTATTTTTTACGCTTGCAGGCCCATCAGAGTGCTTTCAAAACATGCACTCACATACTTCTGGAAGCCCAGACCAGCCCTGCAAGGCATTAAGTGGTGGTCATGACTGTAGCAGCTTCTTCCCAAGGGGGATCACCCTCTGCTCTTCCCAAGGTTGGGTTTCACCCAGTGGCATCCCATGGTGTGGAGGATTGCCAGGATGGCTGGGATCAGACAGAGCAATGTCCTGCTTTCCTGAGCAGCAGGTCAGCTGTCTCTCTACTGGTTTGGTCTCCCCTCTGCTGGGGCCAGGCTGCTGTTTGCCAGCTGTGCCTTTCAGCGACTTGGTTTTGCAGCACAGGTGCAGCCTGCAGATTATTGCAGCCTTGTCTAGGAAGGCCAAGCATGAAGACCATGCTGTGCTGTCCTCTCTAGCAGTGGCACCAGACAGCAAGACTTTCTTCTACCCTTCCATTGCCTCATAACCCTATTAATTAAATCTCAGCTGCAGGCATATTTTGTCCATTACTACTTTGTATTTCTTCTTGGTATAACAAGTTTTGGAACAGAATTGGTAGGTAAAAAGGTGATTCAGGTTGAAACACTGCAGGTCAGGAATCCACTATACCCTTTTACCACTTTTGTCACACTTGCTGCATGCCAGTGTGTACATTTCTCTTGCAAATCTAGTTGAATTTGACTTCATATTGGTCTGAAGATGAGGTGCTGCCACAGCTGCTTAGAGAATGGCAGGAATTAGTTGAAGTTGAGGTCCTGGGTTTCTGTTGGCACTTGCTAAGAGCAAAGTACCTTAGATTTAGCAATAGCATTGCTGTCTCTAGATTTCTTCTACCATGGTTTTATTTTTATTCTCACTGAAATGTAGTTGGCAAAAGAACATGTAGTTCTATGTAGTAGAAATATGTAAATATAAGGATCTTAAAATTTCTGCCCCTTTTTACTACCCCATAGAAATTGTATTATTACATAATGCATCTCAATAAATTCTATGCTTTAACAGTTTATATTAAAGATCCTTTTCCCTCCTCTTTACACTTCATAGCTTTTACTTCTTTTTTTTTTTAAAAAAAAAAAAAAATAAAAGCAGCTTGTTCAGGCATGTCCGAGCAAATATGTGGAACAATCCAGGGACTATTGTTCAGAATCTCTTGGTTTTATTTCAGCTTTACTTATTATTTCTTCAAATTTTAAATGAAGTAGTTTTAAAAGAGCTAGAGAGGTGTGTAGTAACATACCAATGTCAGTTTCTCTACTAGAATTCTCCTGGCACATATTCACTCTAAGCACAAAATAGTGTTTTTTATCTAAATTGGTAAATCTGTTCTGGTCCCCTCAAAGCTCTGGTATTTGAAAAATCAGATGGCAATGAATACAGTCAATGTATGCATCCTTTTTTTACCAGAAGCCCTCTTTTTCCCTCCTCCTTTCAAGCTTTCTTGCATGGTAACATTCTGTGCATTTCACTTTTAATCATTTGGTGTCATCATGTCTTTCTGTTTAGCAGAGACTCAGACACCCTCCTTTGCTTTTTGATACCAGCACCCACTGTGCTGTTTTTCTGTAGCTGTGGTGGTTTTTTCAGTACCAGAGTTGTGAGAACTAAACTGAAAATCATTCCAGTGCAGTATCTGGAGAGCTGCATTTCCTCACGAGCCTAAGTGATTTTCAGGCAGTGATACCAAGGCTCCTGTATGGAAAAAAGTCTTTTTCTGGATGTCTTGTTTGGCTTTAGTTTCACTTGGGTTGAGGGACCCTCGGCCTCTTCAGCATCTCTCATTGCCTCAGATGGGCTGTGCTCTTCACAGAAGGGGTAATGTGGTACCTACATTGTAGCAGCCTCTGGGATAGAAGGATTTCAGTTCTGCTTGGTCACTTTGCAGAATTTCTTAGGGGACAGAGATGTGTTCATTTGCAAATGAAAATACTGGTTAAGATGATGCTTCTGTTTGTTGTCACTGGAGTTCTGAGCTGAAGTACCCCAAAAGAGAAGTACCTAACCTGATTCCTAGTAAGTTGAGTAATCACATAGGTAGGGTGAGCTGCAGGTGTTCAATATCTTAGAATAACAAGTCCTAAATACTTAAAACTTTCAGAGCTGCTTTCTGGAAACGTGAACTGCTGGATCAGTTCGTCTTTTGATATGAGCATCAATAACTATGCAGTTATGTGATAGGACGTTTTTTGACTTGAAGTCTAACAAAGCAGTGGATTAATGGTTTACCCTCTGTTTTATTCTCTCTAGTGCAGCAGAATGGAGCACGACACTGCTCTTACACAGCATCAAGGAAAAATCTGTATATTAACAAAAATACAAAGGTTATCTGCCAGGGTTTTACAGGCAAACAGGTACGTATATGAACCATTTCTTTTACCACCCTTTCAGTTCAGAAAGTTAGTTGGCCAAAAAACATAATAACCTATAAAAAGAACTATATACTGTCTTTGCCTGTGTTGGTAGGAAGATGGACTTCCTGGTCAGGGTGGTCCCTTCAGCACTGTAGTTTCCTTTCTTTGGTCTAAATAGACTTACTTTTTTAAAGTTCATTAGACTAGATTTTTTTTTCCCCTACTTGTGCACAAGCTTAAAATTTGGTTTTGAGTCACTCTATTATATTACTTTTGATTTTTGTTGTTCATTTTGGTCTTAAGCCTTTTTATTGTATACAACTGAAAGAGTTTCTTTGTAAAGGGAGTTTTGCAAAAAACTACAAAAACCTTCCCATTGTATAAGTGCCTCTTTCACAAATGCCTTTGAATGTCAATATCTATGTATTAAATTTCTATTTCAAGATACTTAATAATTTTATCACATTCCCCCATACATGTTTGCAAGGAGAAGACTTCTTTTGCTAAAGCTATCAGCTAGTCATGAATGAAAATGCTAATTTCTTCTCTTTCATTATAGTGTTTGTCATCTGCCAGGCTTGATGTAGAAAATAAAATGTGCCTGCTGTGTCTGCAGGTGTATTAGCAACACAACAAAATACCCTCTAGTGTGCAGCCACAATGCTCTGATTTAAAAGACAAAGCACAGCATATTCTGGATGCATTTAAAACATGTTGATGCACTCTTCAAAATAGCTGATTGTATATATGTGGCAAAAACATCTAATTGTAAAATTAAGTGCCAAAAATTGCCTTCAGAATTAAAGATGCCAACCTTTTTTGGTTCATTTTATTTGCTATTACATACCTTTTCTCTTATTTTCTTTCTCATAGGGCACCTTTCACAGCCAGCAGGCATTGGACTATGGCACCAATTTAGTTGGAGGAATTTCTCCAGGAAAAGGGGGGAAAACTCATCTGGGTCTGCCTGTGTTCAACTCTGTGAAGGAGGTGAGTGCAGCAGTGGCTGGAGAGCTGCTGAAGGGCTCCTTGTTTCATTGCACACATTGGAGGGGAAAACATTTGAGCCATGGATGTCACTGTGCAAGGAGTGAAATGGAACCTTTTAGAAGAGGGAGCATTTAGTATGGTCAGGAATGAACTCTGAAGCTTACAGTGTCTGGATACACTTCATGCATACAACTAGTTTCTGTTTGATGCTGGTGTCTATGATGAATTTTTAGCAATCTATTATCTAAGGGTATTTTTTATTCTTTCCAGACACTGGTTAATTTTCAGCTCCCTAGTTGCACTGTGTGTGTCCCATCTTCAGTGAAATTTGATTACAGTAAATTAACACACATCCATTTACTTAATTCATGCCTGTGAATGGACATATTTTAAACGAGTAGTTGTCAGATGTTCTCTCAGGCCCCATGAAATGCTCAGTATCTTTTTTTTTGTTATGTCCATTGTAGGCCAAAGAAAAAACTGGTGCTTCTGCCACTGTTATATATGTACCTCCTCCCTTTGCTGCTGCTGCAATCAATGAAGCAATTGATGCAGAGATGCCCTTAGTTGTCTGCATCACTGAAGGTATTCCCCAGCAGGATATGGTTCGGGTTAAGCACAGGCTGCTTCGGCAGGATAAGACTCGACTAGTGGGCCCAAACTGCCCTGGAGTCATCAATGTAAGTGTCTTCTGGATTTGCTCCAAGGTTGAACCATACTTAGTGATGGTTTGAATGTTCCATCTGACTTCTCCCTCTCTTTCCTTAGCCTGGAGAATGTAAAATTGGTATCATGCCTGGTCACATTCACAAGAAGGGAAGAATTGGTGAGTTTTTGAATATTTATGCATCATGTACAACTGAAGTTTGGTGTTCCAAGGTTCTTATTCACGAGGCTTGTCATATCCTCCCCTGAAGACAGTTGGCACTCTGTATGGCAGCTTGTCTGTCCTTCAGTGTGTAAGTGAACTTTGCCATTACCAATCCTGAGGGCCAAAATCAGACAACCACAGTAGGCACTGAGTACTGATGGTGGAGGCAAAGCAACTGGAAGTTTCCTTAGGTTATTTGGTTGACTTAGTTTCCTTAACACTCTCCGTTGAGGATACCTCCATCTTTTGAGAGCACTAAGCTCACTAGCCCTGTTCCTTCCAGCAGCTTGGCTTCTGTAGATTAGGATTCTACACCTTGAGTGAGCTCAGTGTTAGAGCAAAGAGAAGAGATTGCAGGCAAGTTTATAACATTATAATTTAGACAACTATACCGTGGTGAGTGAAAGTGAAAAATACACCCATTTCTCAGGGAGTGGAACTAAGGTCACAGAGGGAGCAGCTTGTTCATGTTAGTTACACAGCCTGTTGCATGCAGATCTCTTTCTTCTTGCCTTCCTTGCTGAGCTATAGAAATAACTCGATTTTTTAAAAAATAGTGCCATTCTGGAGCTATAAAGACTATTCTTCCAAAAGATGCATTTGTACTTGAAGAGAGTTTCAGAAACATCATAGGCAGCATGTGCTTCTGATGTCTGTCAGCAGGGTAACCAGTTTAGCTTGAGCACAGTTCTCTTTGCAATGTGACCCTTTTTGTTGATGAAAATTGTGTTTACGGTGGGAAAATCTGGTTAGTGCTCCTGAACTATGTAGACTCAGTGCAGTTTTTCTAACAGGAGAAAGTCTGCTACTTAATCACTTTTGACTTGACAATAAGCTATAAGTAGTGGATGCTTGAGGATGCGTTAATCCTCCTGTCACACCTCCAGCTTTTGGAAGTACCTATAAAGCTGAAGTTGAAATACCCAGATGACTTCAGTTAGCCCTTTGTGGATACCATCAAGATACTGCTCTGTGACTGTACAAGGTAGCATCAACCAGTGTTGCCCTAAGCTTCCTTCTGAAACAAAGTTCTGCTACAGTTTTCTAAATATCTACAAGAAATGTCCTGTAGTCACAAGAGTCTGAATGCAAGGCACATCAAGTGCAAATGAATATTTTTAAATCCTAATCCAGTTTCCCCACCATTGTTGGAAATATTTTCAGTGGTGATCCTCAAGGATCAGGGATTAAAAATACAACTTTGCCATCCTCCCAGCTTTTTCTAACACTATGACCTTTGGTGTTATGCTCCCCAGCTCACTTGGTTATCTTGGGAGGCAAGTGATAAAAATAGTCATAGTCTTTGGACCTTTATCTGTAGCTTCTGTGAGGCAGTCTGATCTTAATAGTAAATTGGAAGGTATTGGAAACATAGTAAGAAAAAAACCCCTTGCTTGTAGACACTTGCACTGTCCAACAATATAAACAGTTGATAAAACTCAAGTTACTAGTCTAGTCCTGTATTTTTTTCCTCTGTTCATACAATGTATTTAGTATATTCCTTGTTAAATGGCTTAAAGTAGATGGAAGATGATGTCTGTTTTTCCTGGAAACCTTCCTCAGTAGAAATGTTGGAAAATGAACAAAACTGGGAGAAGTGAATGAAAAACCATGCAAATATTTTGCCCCTGATCCAGGCTCTGTCTTTCCTGAATTTAAAATTAGGGTTGTGCTCTCTTGTAATATTGTAATGGAAATGCTGAATGTGTATTGTAGAGCAGTGAGTTGCAGCAACAAACATCTTAATGGTGATAATGTGTGTTTCTGCAGCATACTTGGTGAGACACTGGCTCAGGTTGCTCAGGGAGGTTGTGGAAGCCTCCTCCCTGGAAGTGTTCAAGGCCAGGTTAGATGGGGCTTGGAGCAACCTGATCTTGTGGGAGGTGTTCCTGCCCATGCAGGGGGGTTGGAACTAGATTATCCTAAAGGTCCCTTCCAACCCAAACCATTTTAGGATTCTATGATTCTGTGACATCTGGGAGATGCTACTGGGTGATGGAGTAACTGTTGAGGACTCAGACTCTTAAATCAGCTCACCAGCAAATCAGAGCTCCAGGCAGGTTTAATCTATTGACATTAAGTGTCAAGAAATGCTAACCAAGAACAGGTTACGATCTTACACAGAGTTTTAATGTTTTGGTAAGGGTAGCTTGAAAACCTGACATCTCATGTTCAGTTTATTAAGGTGATTTTCATGACTAAGGAACAGCTGCCTCTAGTCATGCACATAGCATGAAGTTAATCTCTGTTTCTTTCTTAAAGGTATTGTGTCAAGATCTGGAACCCTGACATATGAAGCTGTTCATCAGACAACACAAGTTGGATTGGGGCAGTCTTTCTGTGTTGGTAGGTTTTCTCAGAAACAGCCTGTTGCACCTGGATTAATCTGCTTTTTCTTTACAAGGAGAAATCTAAAGTAATATATTTTTTGCAAGAAATTGCTGAATGGTCATTCTGTTGTGAAATGAGGTCCCTGTGTGCTGTGAAGTGTATTACCCTTCTCCTACCATTTCCACATTAGATTAATAAACAAAAAACAGCTTTGAGCAGAGAATTGCCAGCAAATATGATGTCAATTTAGAAAGAATTTTTCCCAAGAAGTTTAATTTTTAAAAAGGATAGGCATTTAGGTGGGTAAGTGAAGCAAATTCACTTTTCTTACAGCAAAGTTCTAGAGCTGGAGTCTTGGTCCTGCTGTGTCTTACCCCAAGCCTTTGTATAAGGCATAATATTTTGTTTATGGTTTGATAGGTCATTATTCAGATATCAAAACATTTCTGTAAATTGTGAGGGAGGTACTTGAAGCAGGAATTAAGCACAATCTGACTTAGGAAGAGCCTTCAGAGTTGTCCCTCTTAGGAGCCTTTGGTAATACTCTTCGTGCTGAAATTTACTTTGAAACTGTTACTGTAAATGCAATATCATTATCTTGAGTTCACCTTTTTTTGTGTTTTTAATCTTTTTTTGTCAGGGATTGGAGGTGATCCCTTCAATGGAACTAATTTTATTGACTGCCTTGATGTCTTCCTGAAGGATCCTCATACTGAGGGGATCATATTGATTGGGGAAATTGGAGGAAATGCTGAAGAAGATGCAGCAGCATTCTTGAAAGAAAACAATAGCGTAAGTCTTAAACAGATTGATTCCTGACACTGATGCTGCACAAAAGCAGCATCTTTTCATAGAATCACAGAATAGTGAAGGTTGGAAGTGACCTTAAAGATCATCAGGTTCCAACCCCCTGCTATGAGCAGGGACACCTCCCACCAGACCAGGCTGCACAAGCCTCATCCAACCTGGCTTTGAACACCTCCAGGGATGGGGCTTCCACAACCTCCCTGGGTAACCTGTTGCAGTGCCTTCCTACACCCTCATGGTGAAGAATTTCTTCCTGATGTCTAACCTGAATCTCCCCTCTTTCAGTTTAAAACCATTCCCCCTTGTCCTATCACTGCAAGCCCTTGGAAAAGTTCCTCCCCAGTTTTTCTGTAGCTCCTTGAGGCACTGGAAGGTGCTGTAAGGTCTCCCTGGAGCCTTCTCTTCTCCAGGCTGAACAGCTCCAACTCCCTCAGCCTGTCTTTGCTTTGCTGCAAAAGTGCTCCAGCCCTTTGATCATCTTCATGGCCCTCTCTGCTCAGTTCAATTTATAATCTCTAGTTACAAAAACCCAATCAGTCATGCTTTTATTAAAGAGAAGGAATTGAAATGAGGAGCTTTATCCAGTTTAAATCTTAACTGGAGAGAAGTGTCAACTTTAGATTTTTAGTCCTGTATAAATATTTGTAGTGAACATTGTGGTTTTTGTAATACACATCTCTGTAGAGAGATGTTTTAAATTTTCTGATTGCTCCTGGTTTATGATGCTCATCAGGGGAGAAAATATCCTACAATCTTCAGACTCTTGGTTCCACATTGTCTGAAGTTTCTAGCTGTTCAGTATCTTTGCCTGGCTAGCTAATATTTTTTAAAAAACACCAGAACATAATAAAAAAGTCTGGAATTGATTTTCCTCTCAGCCTCCCCCATGTCACTCAAGACCTTTTGTTTCTTCCCAGGGTCCAAATGCCAAGCCAGTCGTGTCATTCATTGCTGGTCTGACTGCACCTCCAGGCAGGCGGATGGGTCATGCTGGAGCCATCATTGCTGGGGGAAAAGGTGGAGCTAAAGAGAAGATAGCAGCTCTTCAGAGTGCTGGGGTTGTGGTCAGCATGTCTCCTGCTCAGCTGGGTAGCACCATCTACAAGGTTTGTTGCTCAGAAATTGATGTACAAACTCATCCAGAGCAAGAAGCTGTTTTTGAGGGAAGATGGGTTGACAGTTCTTCTTTTACCCAGATATTCTGTTGCTCTGAGCTTGCTTAAACATAAGACTGAACAGGCTGCAGTTAGTACATGGATAATAGGGGCACATAGTTTTAGATAATGTTGCCTTTATATAACAGTAAACAAGGCAAGATAGAGAAGAGATTACATTTTGCTTTCAAGTGTAGCAACTTGTTGAATTAAGTTTTCTGGATGCAAAGACCCTGAATGAATTTAAAATATGAAAACATTCTTTGGAAGTACTTGAGGAATGAGAGCCTTGAACTATTGGTCTGTCTATATTAAGTACTAATTCAGAATTATGGTTGAATGCATCTAGCTGAAAAAACCTTAAAATGGAATAGGATTATTTGCATTTTTCTTAATTTATATCAAAGCCAGGCATTGCTTCCCAGCTCAAGGAAATGCATGCTTCAGCTGTGCTAGGTATTTTGTTTTTCCTGTGGTATAGAGTAGCATCTTCACAGGCTGCTGTGGGATTCTTGTCTTCTGTTGTGTTTTTGCCTTTACTAAACCAAAAATCTTTACTTTGTTGCTTCCCTGGCTTGAATCCATTACTGTAAGGGTTCTACTGTGTGCAAACTAGCACTGCTGGTTTTTCGTAGCTGGCTTGGTAATGTGAGGGGAGAGAACACACCATCCTTTCCTCACTTGCACACCTATGTGTTTTAGAGTTTAATTTTTAATTCCAAACATCTGATTTGCTAAGATAAATACAAACTAATTTGAAATCAAATGGTAATCAAAGCCTTTTTTTTTTTTCAGGAGTTTGAGAAAAGGAAATTGCTGTAAGAGAAGGCACTCTGGAATACTGTCTCCAAAACATCAGTGCAGCACCTGGCCTCTGCTTATTTTTTGTCTGCTAATCCTCAGTTGCCCAAATGACTGACTTTGGTCTTTGAATTTGACTTGGAAGACATAAACCTCCTGGTTAAACGTGTTTTGAAGTCTCCTTGGTTCACACATGATCACCACATTGTAAATCACAGCAAATTAATAAATCTACTACTAAATTTGATTCATCTTTTGAATTCCTGAAGCAGAGCTGTTTTCTTCAACCTACATAAACAAAACAATCAGCCTTGAAGGTCTGAATCTTTTGTAACTTAAGCACTGCCCATTTTAAGGTAAAGTTGCTTATTGAGATGCTTTTAAGGATCAAGACACTGACTTTATGCACGTATCACTCTTCACTTTATTTTTAAAACATCCAATCTTACTTGTTTGTTGCTGGCATGTATGTTTGTTGGAACAACAGGCCAAAGTTTCCGTCCATTAAACCAAAGCTGCTGGATCTGAAGGGGTTGCTTATTGATCCACGTAGCTGGATATGCCTCAAGTCCAGACTTTCTTTTCAAGGCTGATGAGCCATGCACAGTGTAGTCCTCTACAGGCAAGGAATTCTGTTGTATGGAGAGGTGGAATTGTTATTCACGAAAATGGATCTAATTTCCCATGCAAATACATATATTCAAATTGTCTGTAACTGTACAAATTATTTGGTCTTTAGCTTAAATTACCTTAATTTCCTCTTTATCTTAAATAGGATTGCATTGCTTGTGTGTTCTGAGATCCTTGTAACATCAGGACATAATGGAGGAGAATTATTGTTCTGTGGAAAAGAATGTAGGAAGTTACCTTTCTTGTTAACCACTCCTAGCACTGTAATGGAAAGCCCTTTTTGTACTTTGGAAATAGCACCGTGCCTATACATGAGTGTTACAAGTTCTATCAGGATGGACTAAACCCAAGATTGCTTTCTTTATATAGAAGACCGAAAATTTATGTAACCTTGTCACTTGTCTAAAGCTAACCTTGTGTTCCATAAAGGTGCTGTTACAAAAACTCGTGTTGTTATGTCTTTAAAATTGTTCTTAGCTTTCTTAGTCAAATGGAATTTCTCTTCTTGATGAAAGCAGTGAGCAGGTTTCTTGATGCTGACATAGGCAGTTTCTAGAGCTGAGCCCTGATGGAATACAGAAAAGGATGGATCATAACTCTGCTGCACTGAATGTGTGTTAATATGCCTCATGTATGGTTCTGCATTAGTCAAGTCATACAGGCCTTGGGACAGAGAGACCAGGTGCTATGTTATTCACCTCAGCGGGATTTGCTGAAATGAACCTGACATCCCATCACTGGAGAACTGACAGCAGGACTGAGCATTGACAGGCTCAGAGAGCTGGGGTTTTTCAGTCGGGAAGAGAAGGGTCAGGGGAGGCTGTAGAGCACCTGAAGGGGCTACAGGAAAGCTGGGGAGGGACTTCTTACAAGGGTGTGGAGTGATGGGATGAGGGGTGACGGTTTCAAGCTGAAAGATTTAGATTGGATATTGGGAAGAAATTATTTTCTGTGAGGGTGGTGAGACACCAGCAGAGGTTGCCCAGAGCAACTGTAGCTGCCCCATCGGTGGAAGTGTTCAAGGCCAGGCTGGATGGGGCTTGGAGCAACCTGGTCTAGTGGGAGGTGTCCCTGCCCATGGAAGAGGGGTTGGAATTAATATCTTTAAGGTCCCTTCTAACTCAAAACTATTTTATGAATCTGTGAGTGGTAAATAATTTGGAAAAGCCTATGACACAGGAATTTTCTCACTAGATCTGCTCAGTTTTCTGGTGGTGCCTGATTAATTAGGAGTGAAAAGACCAAACAATGCCCTTTAACTAGAGAAATACCAGTGCTAATGTGTCTTAGCCTGTGTAAGAGTGCAGTCCTTCACCAATGAATGTTAGGATGTTGTATGCTGTCTTACAAGTCTGCTAACCAAAGTAACTCACTGTAGTGGTGGGCTTCTCCACAATATGAATTTTGGGATGTGTCGTGTTTCATCATTGCCACCAGTGTTAGAAGAGGTGACCTTCCAGGACAAGTGAGGTGTAGCAAGTTTCCTGCTAGGGATTGCTCCATTGGAGCTCTTTTAGTGGCACCATCTAGTTTAGAAGATGGCCTTGGACTCCAGTGACCACTGTCTTCTGAAAAAGTATTTCCTTGCATCTTAAAATTAGAGGATGGGTTTAAAAGTGTGACTTTGATTCTAATGTTTCCAGCAAGAATCTGGTGCTGCACCTTAGGAGCTGCCAGGTTCTGTTCAAGCCTGGAGCTGAATATCACCTAAGGGTGGGGAAGAACCATGACCTTGCTGATAGGAGGACTTAGTTTTTGCAGTTTTCTCTTACCTAAAAGTGTGCACATGACAAATATCATCAGAGCCTCTTACATTGCTAATGACAATGTTTCCTTGGAAAGAACTTGCATCTGTTTAATACTATGTATACTTGTGAATAAATATTTTGAGTAATCCCATCTGGAAAATTCTTCATTTGTTTATTGTTTTTTAAAGGCAAAAGTCAGGTCAGTGTTGATGCTACTTTATAACTTTGTAAGTAGTTTTCATGTGCAAGGAGAAACATTGCTAATGGTACTGTTTGAATTCTCGTTAAGTTTTATGAAATAGTAATTTTTTTTCCTTGATTTAGACTTGGCAGTGGTGTCTGTCCATAAATCACTTGCATTGTTGAGGGATAAATTCTAGAGTTAATTTTGATTGGTGGAATTCATCACCACGCTGAATTTCTTGAATAAAGAGGATGCAGATCCACTAAATGCTTTCCTTTTTCCCTCTTAACTGGGCAATATTTGTCTTTGAATGATACCCAGTACTCACACTAGTAGCTGCTCCTGGAGTCTGCTGATAGTAATTTTTTTCTGAGGTTGCTTAGAGAGGTCTGTCACACAATGAGTGCTAAGCCTTTTGTGGTTTTTAGTATGTATTGATGCCTTATTTTTTTTCTTCTGTGTTTATGTTGTTTTCCAGGAGGGATGTTTTGAGGTTTTTTTTAATGTAATATTTTGGGGGAAAAGAGTGGTGAGTTACTCTCTGTATCTTTGTACTTAGAAAGATGCTCTGAGGTGAGATTCTAGCAAGGGGACTTCTGAAGATTTGCTTCATTGAAGCTCACCAGTGAAAACAGAAGAGAACATTGATACCCAGTTAATTTGGTCGAATAAGACCTTTGTGCACTGGATATAGAAAGAGAAGGAGAGGCTGCAGAAACATGGCCAGCTGTTTCAAATATTGTTTCAAATATTCATATATATGGCCTCCAGTGTCAAATATTCTTAAAACTGTGGGCTTCTTGAGATGATTAGTGGTGGATTTCTTAATGGCTACTGTCATAGTTTCTCAGCTTCACAACAATTTCAAGTTGTCCCATTTTTATGTTGTGCTACTTTTTATCTTCTTGCTTAGCTGCTTCCTTTTTGGTGGGTTGAAATTCCTCAGGGGCCTGGCACAGAGCTGATTAAAATGGGCTGCTCTGTTGAGGTGATCTAGGTGGTTTTAGTTGAATCAAAGAAGCAACTTAATTCTCTGAGGTGAGAAGAAGAGCACTCACTAATGGGCCTCACTGGTGACAAGAGAATCTGGCAAAGAGCTGCTAATTAGGGTGAAAATACCTACCAAGTCACTTTCTCTGGGGTGGTGACTGACCTCTGCTCAGCTTCAGGCACTGGTCCTTAGCTGGTCTAGTTATTGGATCCCCTGGCAGCAGCCAAGTGAGGGCTTGGGGCAGAGCAAATTGGGCCAGAAAATGCCAGGATCAGCTCTGAGTGACATATTAGTACTTTGAAGAAGAACCTCAGGGGATGACTACTCTGCTGGTGGCTTCAAAGTGGTAGGGACTTGTGATGCCCAAAGAATAAGCTCTTCATGGTGTTGAAACTGTGGGATTACTTGCATCAACATAATAATTTGCTCAGTTTACCTTTGCCCTCTCTTTCCTGCTGTCTGTTGCTAGTCAGGATTAGAGTAAAGCTTTTGATAAGAGGGTCTGTGTGCAAGTCTGACAGTGTGGGCAGGAGCCTGCAGGGACTTCTCAAGGTGGCAACAGGAAGAGTTGTGCTGCTGTGGACACCAGCAGGCAGCAGGTTCTGCATATTTCACGCACTGGATGGCTCCTCCTGGAGTATCTGTACAAGGTTGGGAGGGCTGCCCTTGGCTTTGTGCTGAGTAGCAATAGCTGGTGCAGAGGGCAGAGCCCAGGTTTGATGTTTTCCACAGAAACTGAAACACTAAAAGAAAACTAGTCTTTTGGACATTGACTTGCAGTACCCCACTAGCAATTAAATGGGATTTATGCTATGTGTCTTTGGCCCTACTGTTAAATAATTGTTTATTTTTTTGTTATTTAATGAGGTGTTCATTTATTTCTCTCTCAGAGATACACCTCAGTGCTGGGGGGGTACATGGGTCTCCTGTAGTTGAGGTGTGTCAGTTGCTCTGGGCAGCAGCACTGGGACTTGCTGTTTAATCTGCATCAAAACTTTGTGCAGCCCAAAGCACTGGGGACTCTTCACAGGGGGCTGATTGACATGGGTGGTAGTGACAGCTAAGTAAGGAATCATGGAATTGTCAGAGTTGGAAGGGACCTCTAGAGATCATCCAGTCCAACTGCCCTGCTAAAGCAGGATCCCCTAAAGCACATTACTCAGGACTGCATCCAGAGGGGTCTTGAATATCTCCATAGAAGGAAACTCCACACCCTCCCTGGGCAGCCTGTCCCAGGGCTCTGTCACCCTCACCCTAAAGAAGACTCAGCTCTCTCAGCTTTTCCTCATAAGGGAGATGCTCTGATCCCCCATCATCTTTGTTGCTCTCCCCTGGGCTCTCTCTAGTAGTTCCCTGACTCTCTTGAACTGGGGAGCCCAGAACTGGTTGCAGTTATCCAGATGTGGCCTCTCCAGGGCAGAGTAGAGAGGGGGAATGACTTTTCTCGACCTACTGGCCACACTCTCCCTTATGCATCTCAGGATTCCATTTGCCCTCTTGACAACAAGGGCACATTGCTGGCTCATGGATATGTTAATGTCTACCAGGACTCCCAGGTCCTTCTCCTTGGAACTGCTTTCCAGCAGGTCCACCCTTAACGTACTGGTGCATGGGGTTCTTCTACCCCAGGTGCAGGACCTTGCCCTTGTTGAACCTCGTTAGGTTCTTCTCTGCCCAGCTCTCCAGCCTGTCCAGCTAATTCACAACGAAGTAAGTAATTCACTAGTTTGAATTTCTAGCAATGGCTCATCTGTCTCTGTTCTTCCTCTCCTGCCTGGTCTATATAACAAAGCATGGGAGCCCTGAGGCTGGATATGTTATGGAGACAATTTGTACAGGAATTAAAATGTGATTAAGTACAATAAACTTTCTCACAAGTGCAATGGGATTGTGTGGGTTTTGAGTTTATTTTGGTTTTTCGGTCATACTGGTCTAGGCTTTCTGGCTCATGGTGTCTTCAACCTGGTATTTGTCAGACCTGCTGAGCATCCACAGCTCACTAGCAGACTGAGACAGTTCACTGGCATTGAAAGCACCCAAACCTTCTCATTAAAAACTGACTGTTGCTTTCTGCAAAAGGTATATGATCTTGAAAGAAAAGGAAAGTGATCACTCTCTGTTTTCACACAAATTACATATATTCATAGAACTGGCAGAAGGAATGTTTTCCTGTCCTGCAATGTGCTGGGGCAGGCACAGCAGCCTGTAACGATGTCTGTGCTGTGCAGATACATAATTAAAGGTCTCTTAAAATCTGTTTTGTTGCTGTAAAAGCACAGCAAATTTATAGTTTTTAGCACATCTGTAATGTTACAAGACAGTCGCTTTAAAAAAAAAGCCAAAAACAACCCACACAAAAAACCAAATCAGCCTCCAAACCCATTTCTTTTTATTTGCCGTTTTGCTCTCTAGGTGGCAGGTTTTGACACTAAAACGTGGTTCTGAAATCAGAGGCTCAAAATGTGCTGGGGAAATAGAAGATGAAAACAAAACACTACTACTTTATTCTTTCTGGATGTTATATTGATTTGTGATCACATCCTTCTGTGTGAGCTGGAGAGAGGTGGTAAAGAACCTAGCTGGTTCTCAGCACGCTCATCATGTTGAAATTTCATCTTGTTTTTTGAGCTGGGATGAGTAATGTTGTCTGAACTGTGAGGCTTTGGCAGTCAGATGGGACCTGCCTTGGAGAAATACCCATCTTCACTTTGAAATGAACTAGAAATGCCTTAGACTGTTAGGGTTTTTTTGTTCATTTGTTTTGTTTTGGGTTTTTTGGGTTTTTTTTTTTGCTTGTTTTCAGTTGCCCAAGGCTGGAGGGCAGAAGAGAGGGAGAAGTGGTAGGGCTGCTAGGGAGGAGAGAAATTAATTGTCAGACCTGATTTTTTTTTTTTTTTTAACTTGGAACAGCGAAACACTCCAAACCCAACCAGTATGTAATAAAAGAAACTGAAACAGTCACCAACTGCTGGCTTCCTAGAGAGGAGGAAGAGATTGAGCTCCCTGGAAGAAAAGCATCTTCCACACTGCTGTGTCCACCAGGCTCTAAACACTGAAGGTACCCAGGGCAAGGGATGAGCTGTGCCATTAGGGTTGGACCAGCCCTGCTTCTCTATGTGAGCTGTAGGAGGAGACTGATGTGGTTCAGGGTCTTTGGTGTCAACCCTTGCATGGAAGAGGCTGCGGTTGTTGTGGGGTAGGAGCTGTGTTTGAAAACAGCTGCTGTGCATGTGGAGGCAGGCGTGTCTCTGCACCTGAGAGTACAAGTCTGAAGGATACACAGTCTGAAGGACTGTGTCTTGCTCAAGGTCATCATCTCCTTCCTTGTTCTGCTTTCAGACTGCAACTTTTAGTATTGACTGGCTCTAGCTGCACAAAGGAGAAGCAAGAAGTGGGAGATTTAGTCTCTCAGACATTTCAGTCATTTAACTGGATCTATTTTATTTATCTTCCTGTAGGCAGCTGTTATGTTTGTTCAAGACAGGCTTTTTTTTTTTTTTTTTTTTCCCCTTTCCCACATTATAGATGAATTGGGAGTAAATCCAGCTGAAGCTTCATAAATGCCAGCCTAGACTCTGATTCTGCCCTGAAACATGGAATTGTGGCAAAATCCATCTTCATCTCCCGGCATTTAGACACATGGCAGAACTGGCTGCTTGGGGGATGCATATAAGGGACAAGGCAAGGACAACAGAACCTCTGAAAGAGTCATGTGGACTCATTTCATCATTGATCCACATTTGGTCATGGATACATCCTGATTATAACAACTTAGACACCCAGGGCACACATGTTCACACGTATGTGGAGACAGCTGTGCCAGGAGAACTAGATGCTCGACCTTCCTTTGACCAAGTGACTTGCCCAAAGTCATGTTGAAGGTTTCTGCTAGGCCAGACAACAAGCCAGCTATCCTGAAGCCCATTCCCACATTTCCAAGGTCATCAGATTTTTCCTTCCCATTTCAAGTTTGCAGCCTTTATACTCAGTATGTGCTGTGTGATTCTCATTTCTGACACATTGGAATGCAGCAACAAATCCGTGTTTTTCACTTTCTCCTGTTTATGGTACAGCCCATTTCTGTTGCAAACTCACAGTTAATAGTTTATTTAATGTGGCTTTTATAAATCATTTGAGAACGCTGAGATCTGATTCTTGTACAGGGAATGAAATCACACAGCATTAATCCACTCTTTCTTGCAATGATTCTAGCAATGATGGAAAACAATATAATTAGAAGCCATTCTTCAGCCTGGAAATGGTAATTGAATTGTGAATTTTATAGCAGCAGCCTTCACTAAAATAAACAAGAATTAGTCAACTAAAGAAAATCTGCTCAGCTTGTTTCCAGCAGGGGCTGTGTTCTGTGGCTAACTTCAGGGTTTGTTGCGCTTTGATCACTTTTTTTGCTCCTGGCAAATAAGGCATCCTTAGTGGCTGCAAACATGGAGTTTTCCTAGGGAAACCTGCTGCTATGCCTGTCACTCAACCTGAAGCAGGTATCTGTAATCCTTCTGCCCTCTTTGCTTTCCACCTTGAAGCTTGCTTGATGCATCTCTGGCCTTTCAGCACCTGAAGAGGCCACAGGAAACCTGGAGAGAGAATTTTTACGAGGGCTGGAAGTGAGAGGAAGAGGGGTAATGGATTAAAACTGGAAGAGGGGAGATTTAGGTTGGACATTAGGAAGAAATTATTTAGCCTGAGGCTGGTGAGACACTGGAACAGGTTGCCCAGGGAAGTTGTGTAAGCCACATACCTAGAAGGGTTCAAGGGCAGGTTGGATGGGGCTTGGAGCAACCTGGTCTAGTGGGAGGTGTCCCTGCCCATGCAGGGGGGTGGAACTAGATGATCCTTAAGGTCCCTTCCAAACCAAACAGTTCTAGGGTTCTATGATGTAAGTGCTTCTCCAGGCACAAATACTCCAAGAAACTTTGTAAAGCACTTAAGGCTGGAGGAGACTGTTTTTCAGTGACCTCAGTATTTGCTATTAAGGCTTTGCTCAGCTTCACCTAAAACCAGAATGTTTCACATTAAGTAGGAAAAGAAGCAGGTAGGAACTTGCCTTACAACTCTTCTCACCTAAACTTGACCTCAGGATTCCCAGAGGAAAAGCTGTTTCTCAGCTATCTCCAGAAAACTAAATAGTATAGTGTCAACTTACACAGTAACATCCCATTGGAATTTTAGTGTGAGACAGTGAAAAGTGAGGTTTGGTAAACACTGTGTATTCTCATGGAGACTTTTTTACCTCTGGTTTATGGTTAAAATAAAACCAGTGATAAAACAGTCTCTTGAAAATGCTCATATCCATAAATTTGAGATCCTCCCATTCTCCCCCAGCCCGTGAGGTTTTGCTGTCCTCCCTACATCACTGTCCCAACAGGCAGTGCTGGAGATCCTCCCCTGACAGCTTTATGGCTGATGGTTGAAGAACAAACCGTTCCTCCTTGCAAATTATTTTCTAGATTGCCACAAAAATATACATCATTGTGTCATGGGATGGCAACTATATTCAATTGGGTTAGATAGTTAGGGTGGGTTGGTGTCATAAATCAGCCTCTGCCTGCCTTGTTGTGGTGGAAATGCAATCAATAGTGGTTGCAATGGTTTATATAGGTTAAAACATTTCATTTTGCAAAACAAATTTTTAATACTTCTCCAATTCATTAACATCCTGTCTATTTACTGCTTTGAAAATAAAAAAAATCAAGCACATCTTTCTCTTGGAAATCTGCGTTGTCACTTCAATAATGCATCAGTGTGAACATTTGGAAGTTGTAAAAAAGGGGAATTATTTCATCATGATAAAAAGAAGAATGAGAACAGCTCAGCTGAAAAGATTGTGTTGTCAGTTCTGATTTAATGTGTGAATAATGCTAGTAGGATGGGGAGAACATCTTCTCCTGGATAGATTGTTTTCATGTTGTTAGAGTTTGTGTGCTGGGATTTACAGCTTGAAACTAGTTTGTTGGTTGTTGGTTGGTTTTTTTTTTTTTTTTCAGAGGATATTTGTAATGAACTGGGGTTTCTTTCATTTTTCTTGACTGTAATGATCAACTGAATGTCAGTCATGCAGAACCTTGAAGATGGTTTGGATTAGAGGAAATCAGCCTAAAGTTTGGACCAAAAGCTGTACCGTATTCTCTCAAGTTCTCATTGTGTGCCTTGTCATCTAATTTTGCTCCTAAAGTGCCCAGCTCCAGGGTGCAAGTGTCCCTGTGAGGTTGCCAGCCTATTGCAATGACTGTGTCTTCATTGGAGGTGGCAGTCTGGTAGCTCTTACCACAGGGCTGTGAAGAAAAGCTTGGAAACCTGACTTGCCTGTAACCTGAGGGCTCAGAGGAACTGCATTGCATATTCCAGAGATGGATGTAGCCATAAAATCTTTTTGAAGAGCTCCGTTTTGCAAAGGCATAAGCAAGGAAACAATTTTTAGACAGTTAAAGAGCTGGAGGTTTGAGGACTCTTCAATGCCTTGCAGGAGTTTCTCATCTTTGAAGCCATTAAGCAAACCTGGCCAGAGATCCCACAGAGGATCTCAACATGGAAGCATTACAAGTTTAAAAGCTTTTCTCCTTGCCCAGTAATTCCCCCATGTCAATATTTACTAAACAGGATATTTAGCTGGAAATCTCCTGGGCAGGGAAAGGTGTTGTAGGACAGGCTGCTCTTGGCCATGACCCCCCATGAGAAGCACACCCAAGTTTCTGGCTCCTTTCAGGCCTGTAAAACACCCTGCTCCTGTGTGGCTGCAAAAATATCCAACACTATAGACTCTGAGAGCTTGGGATTGTGGAGATTTGGCAAAGTTTGTGCAGCCTGGACTTTTTCCAGTGAGCATTGTTTGACTTGGCTAAATGAACCAGGTGATCAAATAGAGCCTGAGATTAGCAGCTTGTGTTTGATTTGTGAATAAGTTTATCCTGTTCACTTATTTGTTTTTTGTGTATCTTCTGATTAGAGAAGTAAACTCCAGCCTTAGGATCCAAAACCAATGTTCTCCACAGGTAAGGCTCTAAAGAAGACCTAACAAATGCCAATTATGCCAGGTAGCAAAAGGTCCCTTAAGGGCAGACGGCTACAAAGTCTGATAACTCATTTGAG
>NW_009952895.1:1369369-1376269 GCF_000747805.2 Chaetura pelagica | reverse complement strand
CTTACAGCCTGGGGAAGTCCTTCCATGCAAAAGATGAAAGAAGCAGACCTAGATTTGAACCACTACTTCCCCAGACAGGACATCTTGAATCCTGCTCATCAGGAATAAAGGTATACCAATGTATGCTGATTATTAAAGACCTGTCTAGTAATTGTTGTTGTGGGTTGGTTTTTTTTGCCCCCTAAAGAGCCTGAAAGCTCTTCAGAAACATTTCGAACTAGCAAATTGTTTATCTGGTGGGATTTTAGGAGACAATAAGATGGAGCAGAAGGGGAAGAGACATCTGACAGTGTGAACAGTTGGCATAGAAAGGGGAGAGAGTGGTTTTGTTCAGCTTCAGATTCAGGCACCTATATCCAGCTTTTGCCAAATGTAGGAATGGGATTCAGCTTCTTCCCACATGGAGATGCCACGTAGCAAAAACTTCCACATGGGGCTTCTGAATATGATACAGCATCTGTGGAAGACTTGTGAGCTAACGGAGAGCAGATGGAGGCCAGGGAAGGCAGCCTGGGACATCCAGATTGGCATCAGCTGGTTGCTAGCGTGACCCCTAGGTCTCCACTGAGACTTAGCTTAGACAACCAGCTAGCCCCTGTGTCTGAATGCCAAAATGTAGGTGTCTCTGGAGCTGAATCCCATCTTTAACATTGCTGAATTCAAAGTAAAAGTTGTGTGTGTGAATTTCAACCCAGAGAAGGCTACATGCATTAATTACTTTCCTCCTCTGCAAGTCTGTCTGTCAAGCTGTGAGTCTGACCCAAGTGACCAGCATCTGCATTTCTGTGCTCTGCTGCTGCTGAGGAGCTCTGTACTGCCAGATCAGTGTGATCAGTCTGGCTTTTTGTGATATGAATCCAGGTGTTCAGCTATTAATATATTTATTCAATCATCAAAAACATCAGGAGTGTTTTCAAGCTCCTCCTGAGCCCATGACCTAAAAGGTATATTGTGTCACTTTTTGTCATCAACAGATGTAAGAAGTTCTTTGAGTCTGGATCAGTCTTACAGACCTTTTCAGTTTGTTGTGAACTCCAGACCCAGATTTGAACACAGCTTGCGAGCCCTGTGGAGGGCAGGGATGGTTGGAGGAGACAAGTCTTTTCTCTGAGGTCCTAAACTGTAGTTTTGGCCTCCTTTTTCCTTTTGTGGTTAATAAACAAGCACCTGGGTCTGCAAAAATATTACTCTGCCTCTTTCCTATGCTAGCATCCTCTGAAAGGGTTAAGATCATAAGGTATCTCAACTTCTGAAGGTGTTTGCAATGCTTCTGGTTTTATGAGCAAAGGGATCATTGAAAATAAGTGTTTGTTGCAGATCATTGGCTAAAATGCTTAGGCCCATGTGTTCAGGTCACACTCAATGGCCATGATGGTTCTTTCTGGCTTTTAACACCCATACACCTGTTAAATAATTTCTATTCTGCAGACTTCCATATATCATCCTCTGGCTCACTCCTGAGATGTGCTTTGTTTGGTTGGAGTCTGCAGAGCATGTGAAATAGTGGTCTGCATTTGTCACATGGATAACTGCTCTTGGAGGGCTTTAACCAAAGTCTGCTAACACTTCACCCCAGAGAACCTCAAGCCAGATGGGAGGAGACAAGTGGCTGTGGGATCAGTAGGGCAATACAAGTTGGGAAGGAACCTCAGGAGGCCTCTGGCTTAGTCTCCTGCTCAAAGCAGGGTGAGCTATGAGGTCACTGCAGCAAACCCAGGCTGGCAGCACCATTTTTTCAGAAAGTTGCTGTGTGAAAGTGTAGCTGCTTTTCTCTGCTCTCTAACCCCACTGTAATCCTACATTTCAGCTTCTGGCTTGCAGCCTGAATTTGGAGCATCCCCAGCAGTATTTAGGTATTTTAAGCTCTTTGTCTATGTGGACACTTGAGTTATCTCTTTGTAGAGCTGGATTTTCTTCAGTACTCATTGCCTGATCTAGAAGTAGAGTGACTCATCTTTAAGCTGAGTCAAAAGAAGAAGAAAAAAATCCTCTGGATCATTTGGTTTATGCTTTAAAATCAGTTTTGCTCCCTAGACACAATCTCTCTGAAGACACTTTCAAAAATACTTTCAGTGAATTTCCTGGCTTTTCTTTCATTTACCTCCACACCTCAGGAAGGTATAAATGTGATACTAAAAACTTGTCTCTTTTTCTGTGGGTTTTACACACTGCAGTGATTCATGAAACAAGCTGTTCATACAGGGACCAAAGGGAACCAAAACTGAATGTTACAGAAAAAGATCCCACTGACTTCAGTGGTTTGGGGGATGAGGTCCACCACTAGGCTGGACCAGAACTAGATAAACATATTCCTTTGTTTCATAGAATGGTTTGGGTTGGAAGGGACCTTCAAAGGTCATCTAGACCAGCCCCCCTGCAGTGAGCAGGGACATCTTCAACCAGATCAGGTTGCACAGAGCCTTGTCCAACCTGCTGTTGAAAGTTTCCAGGGACGGGCCACCTACTACCTCTCTGGGCAACCACCACCCTCACTGGAAGACATTTTTTCCTTATTTCTTGTCTGAATCTATGCTCTTTTAGTTTAAAACCATCACCCTTTGTACTATCACTGCAGGCCCTGCTAAAAAGTCTGCTCCATCTTTCTCACAGGGTGTAATGGAGGCACCTACACACACAGGGAGTTACTAAGAATTAATATTTATTCCAATCAACACTATTTAACATTCCAATGCATCAAAAATAATATCACAGATTCTGAAGTCAGTTGGGAATATTACTACACTATAGCACAACTACTTAAGGATTCCTAAGCTTTTTTGGCTGGTCTTAACACAGACAACAGCAGCACTAACCCCAGCTGTGCACACTCCCTCAGCCAAGGAAAGGCCTCCCTCCCTCAGGCACATGGAAACACCTGCCCCACAGGGACAAGGCTCACTCAGAGATGTATCCAGAAGAAATGCATCACTCACCAAAGCTGAGGTCTCTCAGGCTTGAGGTCTCCTCAGATTCCTGAGCCCATGACCTAAAGGGTATATTGTGTCACTTTTTGTCATCAACAGATGTAAGAAGTTCTTTGAGTCTGGATCAGTCTTACAGACCTTTTCAGTTTGTTGTGAACTCCAGACCCAGATTTGAACACAGCTTGCGAGCCCTGTGGAGGGCAGGGATGGTTGGAGGAGACAAGTCTTTTCTCTGAGGTCCTAAACTGTAGTTTTGGCCTCCTTTTTCCTTTTGTGGTTAATAAACAAGCACCTGGGTCTGCAAAAATATTACTCTGCCTCTTTCCTATGCTAGCATCCTCTGAAAGGGTTAAGATCATAAGGTATCTCAACTTCTGAAGGTGTTTGCAATGCTTCTGGTTTTATGAGCAAAGGGATCATTGAAAATAAGTGTTTGTTGCAGATCATTGGCTAAAATGCTTAGGCCCATGTGTTCAGGTCACACTCAATGGCCATGATGGTTCTTTCTGGCTTTTAACACCCATACACCTGTTAAATAATTTCTATTCTGCAGACTTCCATATATCATCCTCTGGCTCACTCCTGAGATGTGCTTTGTTTGGTTGGAGTCTGCAGAGCATGTGAAATAGTGGTCTGCATTTGTCACATGGATAACTGCTCTTGGAGGGCTTTAACCAAAGTCTGCTAACACTTCACCCCAGAGAACCTCAAGCCAGATGGGAGGAGACAAGTGGCTGTGGGATCAGTAGGGCAATACAAGTTGGGAAGGAACCTCAGGAGGCCTCTGGCTTAGTCTCCTGCTCAAAGCAGGGTGAGCTATGAGGTCACTGCAGCAAACCCAGGCTGGCAGCACCATTTTTTCAGAAAGTTGCTGTGTGAAAGTGTAGCTGCTTTTCTCTGCTCTCTAACCCCACTGTAATCCTACATTTCAGCTTCTGGCTTGCAGCCTGAATTTGGAGCATCCCCAGCAGTATTTAGGTATTTTAAGCTCTTTGTCTATGTGGACACTTGAGTTATCTCTTTGTAGAGCTGGATTTTCTTCAGTACTCATTGCCTGATCTAGAAGTAGAGTGACTCATCTTTAAGCTGAGTCAAAAGAAGAAGAAAAAAATCCTCTGGATCATTTGGTTTATGCTTTAAAATCAGTTTTGCTCCCTAGACACAATCTCTCTGAAGACACTTTCAAAAATACTTTCAGTGAATTTCCTGGCTTTTCTTTCATTTACCTCCACACCTCAGGAAGGTATAAATGTGATACTAAAAACTTGTCTCTTTTTCTGTGGGTTTTACACACTGCAGTGATTCATGAAACAAGCTGTTCATACAGGGACCAAAGGGAACCAAAACTGAATGTTACAGAAAAAGATCCCACTGACTTCAGTGGTTTGGGGGATGAGGTCCACCACTAGGCTGGACCAGAACTAGATAAACATATTCCTTTGTTTCATAGAATGGTTTGGGTTGGAAGGGACCTTCAAAGGTCATCTAGACCAGCCCCCCTGCAGTGAGCAGGGACATCTTCAACCAGATCAGGTTGCACAGAGCCTTGTCCAACCTGCTGTTGAAAGTTTCCAGGGACGGGCCACCTACTACCTCTCTGGGCAACCACCACCCTCACTGGAAGACATTTTTTCCTTATTTCTTGTCTGAATCTATGCTCTTTTAGTTTAAAACCATCACCCTTTGTACTATCACTGCAGGCCCTGCTAAAAAGTCTGCTCCATCTTTCTCACAGGGTGTAATGGAGGCACCTACACACACAGGGAGTTACTAAGAATTAATATTTATTCCAATCAACACTATTTAACATTCCAATGCATCAAAAATAATATCACAGATTCTGAAGTCAGTTGGGAATATTACTACACTATAGCACAACTACTTAAGGATTCCTAAGCTTTTTTGGCTGGGCTTTACACACACAACAGCAGCACCTACCCCAGGGAAAGGCCTCCCTCCCTCAGGCACATGGAAACACCTGCCCCACAGGGACAAGGCTCACTCAGAGATGTATCCAGAAGAAATGCATCACTCACCAAAGATGAGGTCTCTCAGGCTTGAGGTCTCCTCAGATGCCGTCCCGACCCAAGGGTTGGACCTCGATCCAGCACTGCAGGGGGGTCTCAGCAGAGCAGAGCAGAGGGGGAGAATCCCCTCCCTGGCCCTGCTGGTCACACTGCTTTTGATGCAGCCCAGCACCCAGTTGGCTTTCTGCGCTGTGAACTGACACAGAGCATGAACCAAACTCTGACTTCAAGTAGTTAACTGCTTGTAGGGTGTACATTTCTCATCTGGGCCTACTGCTAGTGAGTTGTACGGCCTTTTGTGGGAGCTGATCTGTAGTTTTAGGGAAGAAATACAAGGGCCCTTGAAGAAGAAAGAAGCAATTTAGCTGCGACTAGGGATGCCCACTGCAACCAGTTCTACTGCAGAGTCAGCAGAGATAGATGGGAGAAGAAACAGAACTCAAAGGTTCCTGTGAGGAAGACTCAAGGATGAAGTAAATGACCCCCAGGAGACCCTAATGGACTTAACAAGCATGTGATAATGGGTGGACACTTATGTAAATGATTTCTCAGGAAACTAATGAATATGTAAACTGTTTCTTAGAAATATTACACTGAATTAAGTATCAGCTGTGTATCTATCTCTCACCTAACCCTGTAAGGCACACATTTTTGGAGGAGCTATCCCTTCTGCGTCCTGCACCGTGAATAAAGAAAACCAGCTTAACAGTACTTAGATTGTTGGGTGGACTTTCTGTGTTTCAGAACTCACATTGCCAGCTCCTGTCCAGCTTTTCATCCACCAGTGCCCCCAAATCCCACTCAGCAGGGCTGCTTTCAACCCCTTCATCCCCTCAGCCTGTGTTGATTCCAGGGGTAGCCCTGACCCAGGTGCAGGACCTTGCCCTTGGCCTTGTTGAACCTCATGAAGTTCACGTGGGCCTAATTCTCAGGCTTGTTTGCCTGTCATTGATGAGGACAGCCAGACCAGCAAACCCTTCACCTGGTCACACTTTGCTGAGATCCAGATAATCTTGGGCTTCACCTTCTGTTCATTCCTGATGAGCTCTGCACTTTTTCTGGGCTCATAATGAAATCACATCAATGACCAGAAAAGCTATTTCCCATGGTCAGCTCAGCTAGTAAAGGCTGTAGTTGCATCTTAGCAGGTTATCTTATCTGACGTGATCCATCCCTTCAGAGCCTGTTGGCTGGAGTACTGCAAAGCTGCCTGTGCCAAGCTCCCCATGGAATGAGTTGCAGGATCACCTGTTCTTCAGCTCATTTCCAAAGTGTGAGGGATTTGTAGAACCCTGAACCAGCTCGGGGGACTTGGTAATCTTCCAAACACCAAGGCAGTGAAGACTCAGCTATCTTTGTGCACAACCACAGGTCCAACACAGCAAGAAGAGACTTTGCAGCAAACAGGACATAGAAGCAGGCCCTGCAGGGTAACTGGCTGGCCACTCGTTGTGGTGGATGTGTACATGTTTTTGGATGAGTTCATCTTTCTTCCCTCTGTAAGAGTCTGCATCAATGGTGTCTCTCGTGTTGTGAATAAGGACTTTGCATTCCTCTCTAAGTGCTGCTGGCTTCAGACCAGTTTGGCATTAAAATTTCCATTCCTCACCAATCCCATGCTGGTATCTCGCCTTCTGTGTAGGTGCTTGTTCCCACCAGGACAGCTGTATCAACACAGATTTAAACCAGGCTGGATCTGTTCATTAGTGTCAATTTTCAGGGACTGTCCAGGTGTGCAGTTATGTCAGGTGTGGTGAAGTACATGTGTCAGTCACAGCAGGTCATGCTAGCAAGGAACCACAAAGCTCTTCACCTCCTTCACCCTGGTACTTCTGCAAATGATTTATTTGTTGCCACATGTCTTCATTCTTGACAAGTTTTTTCAGACAGCTCACTGAGAAGCAAAGGAGATTGCCCATATGCCAATAGATGACAAACTTGTTCAGCAG
>NW_009952895.1:1310852-1369117 GCF_000747805.2 Chaetura pelagica | reverse complement strand
CAGCAGGTGGGTTCTCATACCTGTTGTTTGAATCACAGTGGTACTGAGAAGGCAAGCCTTTGGTATGAGATAAAGGGATCAAAGAGCACAGGTAGGATAAAGATTTATTCAGAAGTTCTCCCTGTGGACAAGGTCCAACCTTCTCAAAAGTCCTTACAATGACTGAAATACTTGTTCTCAGAAGGGCTTGATATTAAACTGGAGATGTGTAGAGACTGTCACCTAGGATGGCTGCAGGAAGGGATTGTCTGCAAGGTGACTCAAACGGTTTGCTTTGGAACAGCAACATTTTGAAAGAGGATGTGATGTTTGAGGCCTGTTGTCTAGAGAAAAGCTTTCCAAATGCTGGTCCAGAGCAAAACCTGCAGAATCATTGATGCAGCAACATCCACAGTGTTCTCCATTCCAGGTGTAAAGGGGGAGGTGGGTGGTTGTCTGTGAGAAGAGCCAAGATCTTGGCTGTGGACCATTTGTCCAAGTTGGGATGCAGAAAGAGGGGAAAGAACTTCTGAATTGACAATAGTGATGTAAAGAGAGGTGGCTAGAGACTGGACATGGGTATACAGAAACTGGAAATATGAATAAATATATCATGTTCTGGCTTGCTCTACAGTGGAAAATGAGAAAGGAGGGGCCAGAAGCCAAACCAATGAGATATGGAATGTAACATAAAACATAGCAGCCCTGAAGGGTCCTACATTCCTATGCTCCACCTTCCTGGGACCCATTCATCACCTCTGCTGTTGCAAACTATTTCAGCATTTTTTGTGTGCAACCTGCAAGTTTTGGGCTGTATTTGTAATTCTGAGAGGAAAAATAAGGGAGGCAGGGAGATGAAGGAGACAGTGAAGAAGTTCTTTTGTATTCTCTTTCCTTCTAGTTTTTTTTATTTCTTGTTTTATCCCTCCTTTACTTTTTTATATTTTTTTTTCCCCCCGCTGTGATGTGTTCCTGGCAATCCTTGGACAAGATTAATCATTTGGATGAGAGATGTGTCACTTTGAGGTAATTGTGAAGGATTACATCCGTGAGCATTACAAAAAAGCTGAGGTGTTAAATTTAATAATGCTATGTTTGCAGATCTGGGTGCTGATCTGCTGGGCTACCTGCTCCAGAATGAGCCATTCCAGCTACCTACATGGAGCAAGGGATTTTACAGCAGCAGCCACCACATAGAGGAAAAGCCTTTGTCATGATTTTTGGCAGTTCTGGGAAAAAACCTCTCTGCTTAGTTGTCAACATAGGGTCCTGAAGCAAACAAGGCAGTAGATTAGACTTGGAAATAAACCCAACGGAGGGCTATGAGGATGATGAAGGGGCTGGAACACCTGCCTTATGAGGAAAGGCTAAGAGACCTGGGGCTATTCAGTCTAGAGAGGAGAAGAGTGAGGGAGGATCTAATTAATGTCTATAAATACATGAGGGCTGGGCATCAAAAAGGCAGGGACATCCTCTTTTCACTTGTGCCCTGTGATAGGACAAGGGGCAATGGACTCAAACTCGAGCACGGGAAGTTCCACCTCAGCATGAGGAAGAACTTCTTCACTTTAAGGGTTACAGAGCACTGGAACAGGCTGCCCAGAGAGGTTGTGGAGTCTCCTTTTCTAGAGACTTTCAAGATCTGTCTGGAAGCCTTTCTGAGTGACCTGCCCTAGTTGTATTCTTTTTGATGTTTTTTTGGTTCTGCTCTGGCAGGAGAGTTGGACTCAATGACCTTCAGAGGTCCCTTCCAACCCCTAACATTCTGTGATTGTGTGATACCCTAGTTAGCGTTGTGTCAATTTGAGACCCTTCTCATGAGGCCAGCGTGATGTTGGTCACCTTGTTGGAGAAAGTACAGGGTAGCAATAAAAAGAGTTCAGAGGAGGAGAAAAAAAAATAATAAAAAAAATCAGCCCTTTGAAAAAGCCTCTGTTGAAAGAAATGAATCCAAGATAGGCTGTAAAGGGTGTCTGCTGCTCAGGCTTTCCTACTCACACTGGAGCAAAACCCTCCTAATGAAACACATTTTGAAGTGAGAAAAGAAAACTCCTCTGAACAAATACAGAAATAGCTGGAAGAACTTCACCCAGGAGATTTTCTTGAGAAAAGCACAGCAAAGTAAAGGATCTGATACTTTTAAGGACAACAAAACACCAGTGGTTTCTCTGGCCTGAAAATATAACTAGGGAGCACTTTTCCAAAGGCACAGTCATTATGTGGGAAGGGGACAGCAGGAGGGCTGGTAGAAATTATGAAAAATTTCTTCACTAAAAGGGTTGTCAGACACTGTTGGGCCCAGGTAAGTGGTGGAGTTCTCATCACTGGAGGTATTTAAAAGACATAGATGTGATGCATAGGGATGTGGTTTAGGGGTGGACTTGGCAGTGCTGGGCTAGTAGTTGGACTTGATTATGTTAAAGGTCTTTTTCCAACCAAAATGTTTCTATGATTCTTTGAAATGCTTGGGTTGGGGACAGCTGGAGTGGAAGTAGCCAGCTGCAGAGGTGGACACAGTAGAAACCTCCTCTTGGAGGTCGTGAAGGTTTTGGGGAAACCAAGAAACTTTTTTAACAGGCTAGGAGCCAGTGGTGGTTTTACCACCTCATTATTACAAGTTAGACTGACTCACCTCCAGCTGAGCTCTGCCTGAGAGGCAGATAAACCTTTGTGCCTTGGCTTCTAAGTTGATCTATCCTGGAAAGAAATCTTTCCTTCTGTGAGCAACAGTGTGACTGCTAACTGTGAAGGTCGTCTGCCTTCATCCTTGAAGCTGTTAGACTGTGTATCAGGCAGATGATTTCCTGGCTCTGATTTGGCAATCCCTGTGGAGCAGTTACTCCCTGCATGGACATTGATGTAGCCTAGCTCAGATTTAGCTCACACAAAGCTTTATACTTTTCTAACCAAACACCAGGTAGGAAGGACTGACATTGCCCTGTGCAAGAGTAATTTTTGTCCTTAAAGGTCAAAAACATGTTACAGACAGTGCAGCAAGAAAATAAAAGTATTTCTGACTGCTTTCCCCAGCATATGTTCTTTGAAAGCTCCTACCTGGATCCTTGCTCTCTCTTTGGAGAACCATGGTACTGCACTGGTGGATTGAACTTCACATGGAAACCAGTCCCATCTGCCATCCAGTCTGCTCTGAGCCAAGATAATGTCCTGACATGGCAAGTTTACCCCAGGCATGGGTCAATATGTCTACAAGACCTGTTTGCTTTTGAGGCTTCCTGTACCACCTCTTCTGCACCTGCCCATTCAGACAGTGAAGAAAGCTTGATGGGGGGAGAGCTGCAAAGTAGTTTTGTAAACCAGATTGTTTTCTCTCATTCTGAAGCTCTGGAGCTTTTGAAGAACTTCAGAAGAACAGTTCATTATACAATTCCATCTGAGGTTCTTTCCACCCATAGATAAATTTTGCTCTCTGTTTCTCTTACCATTTCCTTATATTTCCATTCCCTTAATCCTGTTTCACCTTCCTCTCAGTGCTCTGACATGTGCAGTTATCTTGCTGATCTGGTAAGTTTTTCGTTTTCCACTGAGAAATGACTCATTCATTACAGTAGGGGTTCCAGCTCTTCACCAACTGCTTACAGATGCCCTTTGAATGGAGCTTTGAATGGGCTTCATGAATAATAATACAAAAATAACCCAGTGATGTGACTTGACTTTGGCTCTTGGAAGCTCATAAATCATCTTAAGCACCATCAGTTAAAACAGTTCGCTGTGGAGAAGAGTATGTGTTTGCCAAGCCAGAAATAGGCTCTGTGCAACCTGTTTACAAGACCTTTAAATCCAGATGAGTGGGGAAATTAGGTCATTTTGGTCTCATGTAGAGACTTGGACAGGGCATCCATTTCTTTGAGAGCTTGGAGACATCCATATTAACCCTGTGAAGATGTCACAGTGCAGATGGCTCATGCCCAGCAGGGAATGGCACAGCTCAGAGGCAGAGGGTGTTCTTTGGGTTCAGCCTGCAGATGTCTTGGAATGGAAGAGAGTCAGAGATTTACACAAGAGGCAAATGTCTTGACCACCATATAGCAGGATGAACAGCTTCGCTTTGAGATCTCATTTCCCGTTCAGGGGGTTCCCACCTGATGGGAAGGTGGATAGAGAATGACAGTGGTTGTTGGCTGGCCAGCCCCAGTGGGGTGACCAAGCAAAGGGCAGTGAAGTGCTACCTCTTTGGGCTGAATCACGAGGGACTGAGGGGATGAGCAACCCAGCAGTCTTGGCTTTGCTTTTTGTCCATGACCTTGAGAAGACCTGCTGGACAGAGGAGCAGGAAGGTTCAGAAGGAGTGTACAGCTGGTCTGGCATTACTGGAGCCTGTTACTGCAAAAATCTCATCTTTTTGTTCCTAAATTGCTCATTCTTAGGAGCTTTACTGGCTGTTCAGGTGGGAAACAGAACAGTAAAATTTACTAGGCAAACTGGGCTTGAACCATTATTGCTGCAGGTTCAAGGATCACTTATAGTCCCTTTCTTCATGGCCTGGTGAACAGAGCAGTGTTTGCTGGAGACTACATAAAGTATGATGGATCCAGCTACACCATAATGTGCTGATGGCATCTCTGCCAATGTCATAGATCAAATCTGGTTCAGCATTTCCATGTTTCGACTAAACTGATACCCTGAAATATTGTGCCTGCTAATTGTGACATAAATGCTTGAACTCAGTGAAAATTTGGTAGCTGACTGTGATTATTTGTCATATTTTAGTACTGTTGATGCTATGGGCCATAAAGTTTTTTTTTCAACAAAATGCCAGCTAAAAGGAAAGTTTAATGTATTAAAAGGCAGGAATGGTAAAATTGTCTGGACAGAACACCAAGCTTGGGACTGACTTTTAAATTTTTTTTTTCCACTTGCTCCTGCTGAGTAACTATAATAAATTATCTTTGTCTTTCTTTGCCTACTTTATCTAAATCCAGCTCAAGAGAAGGACTGTCTCTTCAAACCCGTCTGTATGGAGCCTCGAGAAATGGGGCTGTAAATACTGCAGCTCTATGTGCTAGGAGATTGTCTTTCACTCCAGTACTTCTCAGATGGCCCAAAGTACCAATTTTGGGCATTGAATCATGCCTGTGTATGTCTTTTCACCTTCTATACCTCAGAGTGGGGATTTGCACTCTGTTTCCCATCCAATGATTTGGGAGCTGGATAGACCCACCAAAAGCTGCTTCTGATGCTTGTGAAATCAGCTTCTGTTTCTTTACAGCCAAGTCCTCTCTTCCCTACTGGAACAGTTTTAGGAGGTTTTTCAAGGGAATTGAGACAGGTTTTCTGTTTGCTTATTTAAAAGAGGCCACAAGTTCCTAATTTGCATGTAATCTCATCTCTTCAGTGCTGAGCAGAATGCTTTTAACAGTGTCAAAGACATATTTTAACTGTAGGAAGTCCTTAGCATAAGATCTGAGGCAGTGTGACTGCTTAAGCAATTTCTAAATGCCCTGTGTATCTATTTTTATTGTTACTGTATAGAAGATTTTTTGGAGGAAACTGGCAATTAATTACAATAAAAATAATAATTATTATTAGCTGTTGTAAGAATCATGATAGAGCAGACTTTACCATCCACATAAAATGTCACCAAATGTAGATTAATGAAATCACTACAGAAAATATATGGGTATTAAACTCATAAAGTAATTTCCTTCAGTGTCGTTACCATATCTTCTAGTGTAATCCAAGAAAATAGATGCTCACAGTGCAGCTGTAAATATTCATCTGTGCAACAAGCTTCCAGTCTCTCATCTCCCACTATTCCATGATCAGTAATGGTGTTGTGCTATTTCCTTCAAAGCCAGGTGTGAGAAGACATCAGGTGCACAACAGCAAAGCTAGAGAGAACACTTACTGAAATGAAATTTGCTCCTGTTGAATCCTGAGAAACTTTCCTTATCTCTGGAGCCACTCTTGTGAAGAAATGTTTTTATAATTTATTTGGCCATTAAGAGGAATAAAAGGGCTCTTGGGCCTGTTTCATCCTGCAATAAAGGATGTGGACATGTGCAATGCCCTGCACGAGGTGCCCCAGATCCTGCCTACTGGCTCCTACCTCCTGAGTGAATGCAAACAGCATTATGTTCCCTAAAGGAGTTTTAGAGTTAGAAAGAATTATATGGTAATAAGAGTTATATAGGTGCAATACACCTGGGGTATATAAAAATGCTCAATTTGCAACCCTTTCAAAGAAGTTATCATCCTTGGAAGTGGCTATAAACATATGTGAACATTGAACTGAGGACTGGAAGGGAAGAAAAGTCAGCTGATGTTTTCTATTTGATTTCCCCCTTCTCCTCTGCTGTGAAATTCAAAGTTATATCAAAACCTATTGAGGTAACCCAGAGCTCTGTATGATGGAGCAATACCATCTTATGAGAAACCATAATGCTGGTAAGAAGCTATAACCATACAAGTAACACTCCCCTCTCTCAAAATAAATGACCATAACAAAAAAAATCTATAAATGCAGCTCTACACACACAACTAGATTTCATTTTTGTTTTTAAAAGACATATCAGGAATCCTACTGACATTTTAATTAATTCTATTATATAGCTATTATATATTTGCTTTCTAACCCCCTGAGGAAAATATTAAACAACATGTATTTGTACTTTTAATGAAGTAAGAAAAAAAATATGTTTCTTTTCCACTTCTGCTTTCACTCTTCAATCTGTTCTTTAAAAAGTAAAGTAGATTCAAATATTTTCTTGATTTGGAAATTTGCTGCTGAAAAATAATGTAAAGGTTACTACAAAGAAGATTTCACTGTAGATTGTAAATTACTTTTGGCAAAAACCTGTTTTCCAGCAGAAAAAAATCAAAGCATAGTCTAGTCACCCTCCAAACATTGCAGTGAAGTTCCATAATCTTTCATATCAAGTCGATTTCAGAGATGAATTTTCTCGACCATTCCAGAAGAATTAATATGGTAAAGCCTTCAGAAAACCCAAGCCAAGATTTTCATGGAAACTCTCAGGCAAGCACTTCTTTTTTTAACATCCAGGTGCATGCAAATCTGACTGATCCATACAAAAAGATCTGAAAAATTTCCTTTCCAAAAGGCACAGAGATGGTAGTTGTGAAAATATACTTTCCAAAAGGCACAGAGATGGTAGTTGTGAAAAGATATTTTTTTCCTGTACAACTCAGCTGAGTCGTTCCACATTAGCTTTAATTTAGAATAAATACTTAAAAATAATTAAAATAAATAACCAATAAGAGTGCTATATTGTTCCAAATGTGCACATTCAAGGCACATGGCATTGGTGAGCTAATATATCGTAGAACCACAGAATGGTTTGGGTTGGAAGGGACCTTAAAGATCACCTGGATCCAACTCCCTGCATGGGCAGGGACACCTCCCTCCTACTTCTCACCTTGCTTAACACAGTAACATACAGGGAAGATGGTTTCCAAAGACACAGGGACCTATGTGGGTATTTTTTTCAAGAAACACGAGGGAAGACAGCTGTAGATATAAGTTCTAGTACTTGTGAAACTAGTTGCTTGCATATTTGCTTTGCCCCCTCCCTGGTGGTGTTCAAGGCCAGATTGGACAGGGCTTTGTGCAAACTGGTCTAGTGGGAGGTGTCCCTGCCCTTGCAGGTGGTTTGGAACTAGATGATCTTTAAGGTCCTTTCCAACTTTAACCATTCTATGATTCTATGATTCTTCAATTCTGTGATTAATATTAATTACTTCAATATTAATTATTTGTGCATTAACAGGAATAAAAACTTAAAAAATAAAGTGAGCTGCTTTTGAAGAAGCAAGTTCCATTCCTTTCATGAGGTTATAAACCTGTTTGCTGAGCTGATTGTTTTGAAAGGCTCATCCCTTTAAACTGAAACACATGAAATTAGTCTTGGGGAGCTATGCTTGCACAGCAACAAAACAAGCAAAATTTGAGCTATTGATTTTTTATTGCTAAAACCAAAGTCCCTATCAACATAGTCAGAACCTTAGCAGGCTGGATGAAAGATGAATGACAGCTGTTGCACTACAGCCTTGGGGAACAGCTCCAGAGAGCTGTTCTTAACAACACTTTTACCTCTAAACCAGATAAAAAACCATACATGAATTAACCATTCATGCTGTGACTCTGCAGTAAATTTGGGCTATCTATTGATTTAGCATAACTGCAGTCACATTTATGGCACAAAAACAGTGAGTTATAACATCATACTTTACCTTACACATCGATTTTTTACAATATCAAGTGGAAACAGGTTGGCTTATGAACTAGCTAAGAGCTATAGATATCAGATAATTTCCTTGATAAAAACTTATTCCATACTTAATTGATAAATACATCTCAAGGCTTTTTTTTCCTATTGCCTTTTCAAGAAAAGCCCAAATAATGTTTCATGAAGGAAAGTCATTAGTACATTGCTATCCATACTTATGACCAAAACTTGCTTCTCCTAGGACTTCTAATAAAACTTCTGAAATGCAACATACCAATCTAAAATGCATCAGATTTGAGATAGATCCTCCTGCATGGTTTTTGGAAGAAGATGGAGGGCACAGAGCAGGAGAACTGTGTGTGCAGTCCCCTGACTCTGGCTGGAGCTCTCCAGGAACTGCAGGACCCTTGACTGCAGTTGGGGGTTGTGAGATGCTGCTCGAATTGTGAGGCCATCAGTGATGCCAGTGTGAGAGCTTCAGTGGGATTTATCTGGGGCAAAGCAAGTTGGTTGTGTGTTAGGTCAAGGTGGGAGCATCCTGGGAATGGTCCTTGGTGTTCCCAAGCTTTACCCAACTCTACCTTTGCTTCCTGAGCCTAAGCTTTTTAGCTGTTTCCTTTGAACTTCTCAGAGGTCTTGGTGGGAGACTGAGTGTGTGTGTGTGGTATTTTATGGCTTTGTGGGTGCTCTTGCTCTCTCTCTTTGATCCTTGTAGCCAGCCCACTTCCAGTCTCAAAGCAGCAGTAATGATGGATCTAGGATGGTGGTGTTGCCTGTTGAAACTGATACTTGGGTTTTTCAGTTTTGTGACCTGGTACCTTGCTATCCTGTCACCCAGCACTTTGTGCCTTAGTCAGAGACATCCTTAGAGAACTACCAAGAACATAAATAAAGCTGCTTGGGTGGGGGCAGGGGAAATGGCTCTTCCTTGCTCTTTTGTAGCTTCCAGTTTCAAGCAGCTGAGGTGGTTTGCAGAAGCTCATTTCAGCACTTTGGAAAACTCTATCCTGGTTGCTCTTACAGTCAAGAGGGGATTAGTGAGCTTGTGTTGAAGGGATGCTTAAAGAAATGAGCTGATGGCAAGATCCCCTTGCAGTGGCCAAGGCTCAGACATCCAGGGCTGGCCTTGCTCCAAAAACCTCTGATACAAAGGCACAGAGCAATGGGACATGGAACAGAAGAGCTGCTCTTGGTCACACAACATCTCTTAGCAGACTACAAAAAAGAACCAGCTCTCTGGCCTCCTTGACTTGCATTTCTTGAGGGGAAAGTCACCTGTGTCATGAGTTTCTCAGGCTCAGCTGCAGGACCAGGCTCGGGGTTTTCCCTCCTTCTGCATCTGCTGCCAGAACTTCCCAGCACTGTGTCTCTAGCTCCATGCCAGCTGCAGTAACTCCATCCAAGAAACAGTGGGGGGAGGAGAGGAAGGAGGTACCTGGGAAGATGCAGGTCACATCCCTGTAGATAGGAAAGCTTCCCAATGGGAAGCCTGAAATTCTTTCTCCTTCCCTCTCCTCTGCCTGTGGAGCTCACCAGCTGGTCCAGCTGCCAGGAAGACCCACCTTACAACACATGCAATGTAGCATGTAGCAAAGGTCTCAGCCTGCTTTAGCTCTGATGTAGAGCAAAAGGAAAAAAAAAAGATGAGCAGGGAAACGTGAAAGGAAAGTTCCTGATTGATATTTTCTTGCATGCAAATTTCTTATTGTGTTTCTAAATTGCACCTGATAGATTTTTATTGGACCAAGATGTAAAAGCTAAACGCGATTGCAGGCATGATTTCTGACCCACTGCTCCTGAGAATTATCTCTTGCAGCAGAGTAACTACTTAATACTGCATATCTCTCGTGTTCAGTCACAGAGGCTGCCTACAGGGTCTAGCATTTCTGAACGAATGATTATCCATTGCTAATTGCACTCTCTAGACCGACATGGGGAACAGACATATGGTTAAAAGAATAGGTCCATTTTTTTTTTCCTCCTCCCTTTGCCTTGGCTGCTTCTTGCTAACAACAGCACTTCGGCTCTTGCCAGGCCATGAAAAATGTTGTAAAATCCAAAGGAGTCAGGGAAAACAAAATTTGCAAACAGCAGCGTCCCTTGGCAGAAACATTGTTAGCCCTGTCATTTCAAGGTGCTTTTATGCCACATGGCCAAGTTTAATAGTGGAGAAGTCATTACAATCAGCCTGGACAAAGCACTGGAAATATGCAAAATATGCATTAGGGAAAATCTTGCATTTGCCCTGAGATAGGCTTAATGACCTGATTGGTCTTTTAATGCAGTGGCAATAGCTGCAGAGAGGACATTTATCTTGCAGCAAGGAGATCAGTCTCTGCAGGAGAGCTGGGCGGGAGCAGGGGCTTTAAAATGCTGTAGCAACCTGCTCATGGAAAGTGTTTTAATGTTGTAGCTGCATGTGGCCCTTCAGACTAAGTCTGACCTCAGTTTTTTCCTCCACTGGCCCTGCCAGATAGGTGCTCTGTTATCTGACAGCACCTCTTTTCCAGTATAAATCTATACATTAAGCAATGTATATGGCCTGACCTTTGGTTTAAATAACCCTTCCCATTCGCTGAGTCTTGCCTCTTGTCACCTTGTAAATAGAGATTCAATACAGCCTTTACACCCTGAGAAATCCCTGGGTGTTTATAAAAACCCTGCTTTCAGCAAGACTCTGAGCATTTCTCTGGCAGGCCAGGTGTCCCTTAAGGTGCCAATGCATGGGTATTTAAAGTGGGTTAATGACACTGTGGATGAGTTAACCATGTGCTCACGGAAAGCTGGGCTGGAAAAATGCTTGAAATATCATAATCTTCACTGCCTTAAGACAGGGTTAACAGCACCTCAGCCTGTGCAGAGCTGTTGCTTTTGGGAATTTGGGCAGGGAACATACTTAGGCTAGGCTAGGACAGGCTTCATCTCATGGGAACAGAGTGTCTGCAGAGGGGAAGTTTGCTGAGCTGCCACTGCCCAAGACCATGCTCATATGGTGGAGAGAAACAGGAGTGTTAAAATGGTGAATAATTAACCAGATGCATTTGGAACTTCATTGTCAGGATGAGAAGACCCATACCCAAAGTCTTTCTCTCCACTGCTCATGGAAAAGTCTGGGGATGTAGGCTGAGATGGGGGCATCTTTGGTGTAGACATCTGTGTTCAGCCAGATGAATCCTGCCTGAAGAAATAACTGATGTCCTTTTGCAGCTGAGCCCCTGGAGACTGCAGGTGTAATTCATGTCCATCAGGAGGGCCAAGTTGTCTGCTGGAGATGCCCAACTCACTGTTGGGTGAGTAGGCTTCCTAGCCCCTGCAGTTAACTTCCTGAAGTTTGGTGGGATTCAGGAAGACCTTGTTCAATATCTTTGTTTCCCACCAAGCCTTTCTTTACTTTTTTTGAGTTATGGACAGTCTCTGGGCAGTATGTATTGTGTGTTATCTATTAATGTGGGCTCCTGAGGCACAAAAGAAATATCTATAAATCCAAACTACAGACAGCTCCTGTACACTTGCCTGAGACTTCAGCTACAAGGAGATTTGCAAGGTCCCTGCTAATTATCAATGTTCAGGTACATTTCTGTGTCCATAGTGTTTTTACTTTGAGGTCTAAGTACTTTCATGGCCTAATTTAGTGCATAGAAAATCTGGAACTAATAGGCATATGAGTCTACAAAGTGAGTGCCTGAAGCCTTGCACCCACCGAGTGCATTGTAGCTGTGACAACTTCATAGCTGCTGCTAGAGCAAGTATTTTGAGGCATCATCAACTCCGTTCCCTGAGGGCAAGGTTATGGCAGTCCCTTGAAGTCTGAGTCATCTTCTGAAGTTGTCACTGAAGCAATGCAGTAAAGAATGAAAGAACAGAAAGAGGTTAATCTGTGTCGATAAGGATGTTGCAGTTAATCCCTCAGCAAGGGGAAGTTATTTTTTTGTGTCCCAAATACAGTTAGTATGGCTGGAGATGTACACAAGTAGGTAAATGTACAAAGAAGCAGGTCCTGAATCAAGGTCTGTGAACTACTGGTTGTCCATGAAACCTTGGAAGCTGCTTGCCTCTGGTCACTGTTGTCCACATGGCTTCAGGCTCAAAAGGGTTCTGAACAGAGAATGAAGAACCATTCCCAGGAACTATTTAAACTCTCATTGTGGTGGCCTTTCCCTGCCACCAGATCATGCAGATCAGGTGCTTCACTTTATATGACCTGTGTCGGGGCTTATTTCTCCAAGGAGTCCTTTGGGACAGGGAGCTGCTTTTGTTGGAGGACCAATGAGGAGGTGGTTGTTGAGTGCATCACTGCAGATTTTGAGTACAACAGTGTTTGGCACGTAGATACAAATGAAAGGATCAGAAAGAGGTGTTTGAATTGGGAAAAAGCTTGTAATTCTGAAGAATATACTTGGTGACTGGCAGTTCTGCAGTTAAGTAAGTCTGTCATCAGGTTCCTGAATTCTACAAATAAACAGCACCAAAATATTTAATATTAATTAGAAATGTTACAAAGACATATGTTAATGTTGAAGCACAATGACATGTTCACAGACTGAAACTGTGAATTTTGGAGAAATCCCATGCCAGCTAGAATCTGGGAAAAGAACACTCCAAGGGTGACAAATTTCCATGGATAACAACTGATCTGCAAAAATTGGTCAGACTTCCCAATTGTTACTTGGCCTGTTGACAGAGTGGGTGGGTTAGGTGCAAAACTGAGCTGTGAGAGTCCAACAAATGAGCTCTGCATCTGAAAGCAGATGATCCAAAACATTACTGCTTCTGACTGATTACCCCATCCCTTTGGCAGAGGAACAGAGAGCTGTGGAGTGCTACCTTTTCAAACCATCATAGATGACTACCTGGTGCATCTGAGCCTTTTGTTCATAGTCATCCCCTGCTCTGCAAAAAGCTTCAGCAGCTGCTTCTTTCTCTAACCTATCAGGCATGTGAGACACATTAGGTCTCCCTCCTCCTGACTCTGTGTGACCTTGGCAGAGCTGATGCCTTTGATGCTTTTTTCCCATTTGTTTCTCTTCCAAAGGATGTGTTTCTTGCTCCTGTGTTGTCCTGGCAGCTGCCCTGAGTCCAGAGTCAACAAGATGCTCATGGCCTGGCCAAGCTGCCATCTGTCAGTGTGGGGCTTAGAGGATTGGGTGTGAGAACTGAAAGAAGAAAGAACAAGAGACAGCTGATGAGACAAAGGTGTGGACTTGAGTAGGAAGGGCAGCTTTTAGGAAATCACAACACTTTGATGGTCAGCATCCAATAAACCAGGGGGGCTCTACTGCTTTTGTGGTCAGCAGAACTACCCTGGTGCAGAGCTGAACCAGTATTTCCTTCTGGACCATTTGTCAGACTCTTGTCCACGTGTGTTCAAGGGTTTTCTCTGCAGATCTTTTAAGTCCTTGTTCTCTGTGCTGAGATTGCCTGGGAGTCCCCTTTGTGTTTCCAACCTTGTTTCTTCTAGTCATGCTCTTTGGGTAGCTCTCATGCCTCAGTCCTGAGACATGTTCTACCATGATGGGAAGGAAATAATCATCTAAGTTTTGAGATCCAGAAGGGTCCAAAAATGGTGGTGGAAGGAAAGGGGGAATAAATAGACATATGCCTCTGGAATTAACCCTGCAGTTGAAATTCAGTCACTGAATTCAGAAAAAAAATAAATCCCGGGAGCTGAAGAGCAAATGACTAATTAGATTTACCTTTTAATCACTTTAAAGTGCACTTTGCTCCAAAGAGCTTTTCTGGTGTGGATTTAACAGCAAAAAGGCAGCCATGGCCTCTCCTTCAAAGTCTGCTCAGATGCTGAATAGCAGAATCAGTCAGCGGGGACCCACAGCTCAGCAGCAGCACCTGAATTATAGGAACTTAAAGAAGGACTTGAGTAATCATGCCCTGTGACTGAGTTAAGAGATCTCATGGGGAGTGGGAAGGGTTGTGAACTTTCCAGGACTCTCACCAGGGTAGGTACTTGCAAGAGTTTGAGTTTTTTCTTAAACAGGACATGTTTAGAGGAACATTTCTATAGCAGGCTTATATGCTGGAGCTTTGCAGCAGGGCAGTTTGCTGACAGTTTGCACCTTTGTGTGTCCCCCTTTATGGATGGATTTTCTAGCCCAAGAGCCTGTGGCTTGGATGGCCAGGGGTGGCAGAGCTGGTGCAGCTAAATCTGAATTTCTTCCCAGGCAGTGCAACCACAAGACACAATCAATACCAGATCACCAGTGAATCTGAGCAGCCTGATTTATGCTGTGGTTTGTTACTGGGTGAGATGGACTGATGACCTTCTTTGTGGTATTATCTTAGTTTCATACATCTATCTGGCTGTTGTGTTGTAGCAGAGTTGACCTGACTCAGCCCCTCTGTCTTTTTGCCTCTAAACCAAACACTTTTATGTTGTCTGGGTCTCTTTCATATTCCTCCCCACCACACATCCTTCTCCTCCCTGGCAGCCTTGTACAGTTAAAAGTTATGGGCCAAAAGGAAACAAAAACCTCTCTAGCAAAGACAAATAAATGAACAACACACGTGAAAACAGATTGCCTTGAAACTTAAATTGCTTGTTAACTTTCTTCTGGTTTTGGCAGGGAAACAGATTCTTCTCAGTGCTCCAGTCTTAGGAGCTTGGCTGCTTTTCAGTATCTGACTAAGGCTTCAATGTTGGGAATTTTATTGTCTTCAATACCTGCAAAGGCAAAGCTAATAAGTAACTGAAGTTTCAGGATAGAGTTTGATGCTGTTGGGTTTTGTTAGTTGAATATTTAGCCTGATTTTCTAATGAAACAAAGCTTGCTAGCTCTGTGTGTGTGTCTGGCCATCACCTCTTCAGCCAAAAATTGACTAGGAGAGGAACCCAAAGAGAAATAAGAAGTGTCCAGTTAGAGGTGACAACTTATCTAATTTCCAAAAGAGGAGAATAATAGCAACATGAGGACTTATTTCAGTACCCCCTGGTAAATCCACCTAATGGCATACTGCCTGGGTCCTCAACTCACTAAGGAGCCTCCACCTTGCTCTTGCATCATATCCCACTGTATTTTAAGTCTTCTCCTCAGCTATTTCAGTTGTGGGCTAAATACTGTTGATCCTTGTGATGGCAAACATCTCGTGCCTCTTACGGGGTGGAGGACAGGCATGGATAATCCTCATTTGCTTCATGTTTATTGCACCTAAGCTCTGGTCTCCACCACACCTGGGGCCAAAACTCTTCAGCAGCATGTTAGGAAGATTTGGGGTGATTCAGGTTCTCTTCAGAATACAGACTAGATGGCCTGGGGAAGTCCTTTCTGTGCTTTTTTGTAGGTTTCCTCAGTTCCTGTTTCTTTTACATGAGGTTGCTATTCCTCAGATAAGCTTGGGTACCTCCAATGAAGGCTGAGAGCTAAGATCTACTTGAAAACTCTCCTCTGGTTTCTGTAGCTTAACATTTCTGATCAGTGTGTTGTGCTTGACACCTATGGAGTAAACAAAAGAAATCCTTTTGCCTGCTTTGTTACATGCATTAAGCCATTTTATCTTGTAAGAGGAGGAGGTAGTTACGTAAAAGAATGACACTACAACTAATTAAAGACCAGTTTGCAATCTTTCGTTTTCTTGCAACAAAAAAATCCTCATAAATCCACCAATATTGTACTGAGAAATCAATTCCAACAAGTAATCCATAGCAGACACTCAGTTCACCAGGGAGTTTGCAGCTTCCATTCACATGATATACTTGGTGTTGGGCTGTGATCCAGAAATTAAGATAAACCTGTTGGATGGGATGAAGATTGGTTGCAGCCAATTCAAGAAATTCAGAAGGAAATATCTCACATGTTCTTCTGAGCAGGGTCACACACAGACTAGTTGTTCAGTTGCTTTTACTCTTGTGAACATGATCCTGAATCAACAAAGAATTATGCAGGTACCTGGCTTGGCAAGCAGAAGAAATTTCCGCTGCGGGTGCATTTTAAGCACATTTGCCTTCCAGGGGACTTTGGCCAGAGCATGAAGTCAAACACATGTCACTGAAGCTTTGCAAAAATAGGTCTAACTAAGAGTGGCTGCAATAGCTAAGAGGAATTGAAATCGGAGAGAGGGCATCTCTGAACAGGTTGAGCTGAAATCCTTTCTTCTTCCTCTCCTTCTTCTGGGCCAGCTCACCTGGAGAAACGTTTATGGATTGTTCCAGGAGCAGAAGTTCATATCTCCAGTCCACCATGACTTACCTTTTCCTTCCAGTAAAGAGATGCCCATAGAATGTTTTCTGGGAATTGATTCTGGGTCTGGCAATTAAGTTTTTTAAGGGTCTGAAAAAACAAAAATGTCAACCAAAAAACTGTTTAATGTACTAAACCAAGCAAGTTCCTCAGTCTCTGTGTGTGACCTGTACTTGTGTAGTTGGAAGCGCTGGCTGTAGAGGGGCTTAGCAAGCAAAAGATGCTAATACATTGATTTTATCCTCTGTATTATCAGTAGGAGCCTGGCAGATAAACTGGTGGAAGACTCAGCTTTGGGGTTTATTTTTATACCTTCTCATCCCTGCCAAAAGTTTGTGGACTGTTCCTGACAGGCAGGAGGATTTGCTGCCATTCGGTTTAGCAGCAGCACTAGGGAAGATGTAAAAACAATTTCAGCAATTCATTCCCACAGAAATATCCATTTGCTTACAGCTGCTCAGAGTGGATCATTTTCAGGTGAGAGGAGGCTGGTGTGGAATGCTCTGCAGGTCCTAACCCTGAGGAGATGCGTGAGTGAGCTCTTCTTCATCCCTGAGGAAGAGAAATGAGCCTGTCACTCTCTTTTCTTTGCCCTGTCCCTGGCACACGGGTGCAGGCAGCTGTGCTTCCAGCCTGCCCAAACTGTGCAGGACACAGAATGACAGCAAGGAATCTGGGATAACTGAGTCTGTGTGCCACCTCCTGGACAAATTAAATCAGGAGAATCTATGAGGGTGTGATCCAGAACTGCCTCTTGCTGGTGGTTGTTACGCTATCATCACTTTAATATTTGCTGCAATAAAGCTGTTGTGGGTTTTTTTTCTGTATTTGATGTGATGAGCTTCAGTTCTTGTACTGCAGCAAAAGCAGTGGACTGAACACTCTTTGGAAAACGCTGCTTTTCAAGAATTCCTGTTTGTGGCTCCATTAGCCTCCCACTAAAACTCAGCTGCAGAAAGTCTTTGGCCTTAGTTTCTGTGCAGAACAAATTCTAGTTGAGTCCAGATGTAAAAAAAAATAAATCTCAAAGTTCAGCTAGGATCCAAATATGCCTTTTAAATAAATCCGGTTATCATGAACAGACAAGCCACCATTTCTTTTCGATTGTAGTAATTAATAAATCACACCCTTTGAGTTTAATGCCAGGATTAACACCAAACACCAAGTTTCTCCTGCGGAGCTCAGAAGCACGGGAAGGCTGGCACTGCATTGTAATTAGCACGTATGAGCAGCAGAGGGTAGTGTATGACACAGAAAAAGCTTCCATCAGGGCAGCAGAAGCTATTTTTGAGTGTGTTTTTTGGAAAACCAGATTGATAGCAAGCATTTAAATTGAAAGCAGGCTTGGCCCCCTCCCTGCTGCAATCCCTGCGTGGCAGAGCTTGCTGTGTGCAAGCAGGAGCTGCTGCATTGTTTAAAGATGATTTAGTAGCAGTTTTTTTGGTTTTTTTTTGGGGGGTGCAGAAGAATGTTCACCTGCAATTAAATGCTCAAAGCTTCTGCCCTGCACCGAGGTGTGATGTGCTAGAAGTTTGATTTCCTGGTGTCCTGCCAAAGTGTCTGATAGCAGACCAAGGTCCTGACTCTTGTGCTTCTTAGCCATATCTTCATACCTTGTGCCCCACCCTCCTGCTCTCACAGATACTGCACAAATTGCCTTGGAAGGATCCTACTGCTCACTTGGGGTGTCCCCAGCCTGGGTGACTAGAGCACCAGGCTCGGGGACTCACCCCAAAATGCAGCTGCTGCTCAGTGTAAAAGTATCTTTAAACAGGTGGATCATATGGATATTCAGAGAACATGGATGGCTGGATACAGGTCTTGGGTTAAATACTGTGAGTTTTGTCTCTGTACCCTCCTCTTCTCCCTTTCCATCAGTGCTGAGATGACGTGCTCTGCCCTTACACAGCACATGTATGCCTTCCTAAGCTGCTAGTGATTTTTCAAGAGTGGTTGAAAAACTCAAGAGGTATATAAGCCTCCTTTGTGCTGGTATTTCACCTACATACCTTTCACTGCTCAGGATGAATAGTAGCAGTCCCAGTGGAGAACATCTCGTCTTGTCATCTCAATGGCTTTACAAAAGAGCTCTAAACATCTCATTCCATGATTACAAAGTTTTTATTTCTTAGAACTCAAGAGAATAAAATTTGATAATGGGTGCTGAGGGGAGCTGTTAGAGAACAGCTGTGCTGTTTGAGATAATAAATGTATATTTGCACATTAATGATTACAGATTTTTGCATGTGAGAATTTCTTCTTTCACTTTATTTGCAAGGAATTCCTTCTATTATAAAGACTGAAGGGACTGTAATATAGGCAAGAGTACACTGGACTTCTTAAAGATGCTGGGCTGACTCTCATCACCTGCTTTCTCCCTTTGATTGGTGTTTCACATTAAATCTCACACTGGGAGATGTTCCTAGGCAGGATAGTCTTTCTTGCATCTGCTTTTGGTGCATGACATCAATGAACAAGCTGTTCTTGAACTTTCTAGTTACTTTGCTTTTACCTTTTCCTAACCCATCCCCAACTGTCTCCTACAGAAAGTACCTGTAGATACTGGCACAGGTTGCCCAGAGAAGTTGTGGATGCCTCATCCCTGGAAGTGTTGCAGGCCAGGCTGGGTGGGGCTTGGACCAACCTGGTCTAATGTTAGATGGTCCTGCCCATGCAGTGTTGTTGGAACAAGATGATCTTTAAGGTCCCTTCCAACCCAAACCATGCTAGGATTCTATGATAATTTCAATTCCATTTATCCACTCTACAAATTCCTGTACAAAGTGAGCAGGCTCCATCTGGTAGATACCTAAACCACAGCCCAGAGATGGGCAGAGAGGCAGCCAAGATTCTCCACGTTTGGACTACAGTGGTTTTCTGTTGCAAACAGCTGGGGGAGAAGTTTCTGCCTTTTGTATCATAAGTGGCTTTTACAGCATTTCCCTGGAGTTTGAAGGAGATGCTGGACTCCTCTTGGGCTGAAGGGAGGTACCTTTTGCTATTTCTACCACCATTTCACATTGCAAGTGGGTACATTTTCCATGGAGGTGTGTCAGTGGATAGAAAAGGTTCAAAAAACACCTGGGAGCAGTGAAGGAGAACCAGGTGCTGTACTAATGCATGTTTACATTGGTTGGGTGCCCTGAGTTTTATTATTGTCACCAAAAACTACCTATGTGTATCCAGCTGGGGAGCAATGGGATAAATGTACAAGTTGGAAGAGGCCAAGAATTTTTGTCAGTTAAAATGCAACTCTTTTGGTCTCTTTGGGGAAAAAAAATATAAAAAATTCAATAATTCTCTCTTTTAAAAAATCTTTTGTGACCAGAAGGAGCACAGCTTTCTGAAGAAAATGCTGTTTCAAATAGGAAAAATTAAATGTTAATTTAAAAATTTTAGACAAGAAAACCCCCTGGGAATCACCTCTGTCCCCCCTTACGTAGACACTCCTTAAATTTGGAAAAACTGACATTTTGCAACAGTGTGTTGCCATGTTCTGCTGGTGGAGATGCTGCCCTTACAAGTGGCCAAATGGAAAATACAGGTTAAAAAAGATAAGCCACACACAGGTAGCCATGTTGGATGGGGTGTACAATGACTGGAGCCTTTCTGGGCAACCAGGCTGTGCCTGGCTGGATTGTGCTCACTTAAAAACCTGGTCCTCTCTGTGCTGACTGTCCCTCTGACAAACTAAATTCAAAGGCACCTGATCTTTTTGACTCAACAAAGTGGATTTGTTGCTCCCGTTTCCTAATGAACTTCCTGAACAGTCGCCAAGATGCTCATAACGAGAAATGTTATGAAAGCCATTTCCTAAATGGTTTGAGGATTAATTTGGTCCTTATGGCCCCAGATAAGTTAAAGACTTTTGATCTGACTAATCACAGTTATTTGTTTTATGGTCTGAGACCTTTGGATCCTGTGGCAGTTTTTAATCCATTTCTTAATGCTAAAATGCTACTTTCTGTCCTTAATTGTTGTCTTGGTGATAAAGGTGATTTATAACTTTGCTTTTTCCTGTTCAGAGTGGGATGTGACAGCTACCATCTCTCAGGTGTACTGCACCCTCCACTGAGCAAACCATCAATTCTAGCAGAGCAGAGGTTTCTACCTAACTGGTTTGGAGGTCCTGAGACACATGTATCTCCCCTTAGATAAATGAAGTCAATTAAATCTCCCATTAAGATCTAGCTTCCACAGATGGTCTTTCTTTTTCTCATATGATAATCATATTAAAGTTGCATGCAGAGCCATTTGTACATTTTAATGTTAGCATCCACTGCTCCAAATCAGCTGGGGGAAGAGGGAATTGTCACAGTTTTCATCAGCCTCTTCTGCTGTCATTGTAATCCTTCCAAAGGGAGCTAGTGCAGCCTGAGTCATTATCAGCTGAAACGTGGTTGCATGAGCAGGTGAAAAAAATAAAACGGATTATCCAGGACTTTCCTGGGAATCTATTGTAAAATGGAAACCTGTTTGCTGAGGAATCGGTTCTGAAGAAATGAACAGGGCCAGGGGATGCTGTGCCCAGCTGGCTCTTCTCTGCTTTCAGCAACTGAGAGGAGCAAATTTGAGCCTCAAAGCTCTCAGCTGCACGGGGATCTGAGACTGGTCAGTGCCCAGTGCCCCCAATTTCCCCTTGGAATGATGAAGGCAATGGCAGTATTGGAGAGCATGGTAGCATATGGTTGAAAGGAATCTTGTGGGTCAGTATGTCAAGTTGCTTGTAATCAAATCCAGCACCTCATACCCTTCTCTCAGCATGAAGCTCTGTCTTCAAGACTAATTTTTTTCACTTTAAGCTCCAGCTGGGACCCGATATAATAGAACTTGTTTTTAATTTCCAGCTTAAATATATTAATGGCAAATTTTACACTGATTTTTCTTTTTGTCAGTGTTTTCCTGGAGCTTCAGAGCACTTTTCTCTGTCTCTGTGCAAACCATGAGGAATTGGATCCCCTCAGCTCCCATTTTACCAGGCAGGGCAAGCCTCATTTCAGAAGGGTTCTCCATCCCTGTCTTGTTCTTGGAATGATTTTCTACCACTCTTCCCATGTTATCCTCACCCTCTTGAAGAAGAATAATCATAATTTCATTCCTCTGTACCATGGCTTTACTCTATCTTTCACTCTGCCTGGAAATAAGAGGATGCCTACCTAGAGTTAGGAGAAAGGAAGTGAAGAGCCATCCATTCTTACCAAAAAGCCTACAGGTAGATTTTGGGGTAGGGTGCAGCTCATCTAACTTCAGCTATTTAGTAGCTATGTCTCCAGTCTCAGGTTTTTTCTAGTCAGCAGAGAGACAGGATCTTCCAAGATACAATGGAAAATATCCTCTAAAGACACCTACATCTCATGGATTATGGACAAATGAAGTTCACTGTGGAAGTATCTGTCTATTTTATTGATCACGAGGAGCTTGGATGACCACCTTTGCCACAGTGTCTAGTCTTTTGATAACTAAAGACAGTGGAATGAAATTTTGGAGTTGATATTGGACACAAGTTACTGAATACTTGGACGCAGCTCTTCCTGTTGCCGCTCCTCTTGATGGTACTGGCCACATGATTTAATCCTTGCCCGTTCAAAGCCATTAATGGGCTCCTGAACTTGGCAGCTTGGGTAGAACAAATTCAGCTCTGCCTTGCACTCACAGTTCTCAGTGATTTCAGGAGGGTGATGTGAGAGAGGCACCAGAAGAACCTCCAAGATGTTCTGTGGTGCAGGTGGCCTCTGTGGAGATCAGTGTGGTAATGGTGGGATAAATAAAAAAATCCTCTAACTGTGGTACATCATCTGCATCTCTCAAAAAAACCAGCAGGGCATTTTACTCAAGGATTTCCTAGAAGAGGAATGCCTGGATTTACAGCTGAAGAGTAGAATCTTCATCAAAACTTGATGAAGAATTAATTTTAATTCTCATTTATTTTACTTTACAACCTTTGCAGAGAAAGAACTTTACTGCTTTAATGAAATATTTCTCATTACTGACCTGTCAAGTCTGCTACAAAAAGAACACTGATTATTTCTTCTGTGTGTAACAAGGGGATTTTATTATTTTTTGTGATCACTTACTTATAGTTTATGTCAGGGTTTTCAAAACAAATAAACCAAAGGCTATTCCATTTGCCTGCAGGAAAAAGGGCCACAAAGTAAGAATACATTGGTGTCAACCTCAGCTTCTGATTTTGGTGGTAGAGAGGGTGGTTCTCAATGCTCAATAGCTGTTGTTTGTGAACTGTGAGTCTAAGTATGGAACTAGAAACAGGGAGGCTCACATCTTGTTACGCTCCGTTGTGGCCTTGAGCAAATGGTTGCACAGCTCTGACTCTCCCCATTTGTGAATGGGGAACATCATGGAGATGCAGTAATATGCAAGGAAATGTTTGGCTTTAATGTATATGTGGATAAAACTGAGGATTATGTGGACAGTACTTCAGCCTCTTCTCAATCAGTTGCCACTCAAAAACGTGCAATAGAAATAGGATGAAATCTAATGACAAATAACAAGACGTGACTGCGCAGCAATTTGGGATAGAGAATGAAGAGGGGCTCAGGAGACTGAGACTGGGACCTACTTTCTGTGTAGAGTGAACTGGGAAATGATATTTATGATCACCCATCAGGATGACAGGTGTTGGGGTATGTCCGAGTCCAGTCTGAGCCCACGTGTATCTCCCTGGCCTTGGTGTCTACCTGCAGTTGCTTGTTAGCTGCCTCTTTGCAGGAAAATTTGCTGGACAAAATAATACCTCCCATCTAGGCTCTCCATTCTTTTTAAGCATAGAAAACTGGCCATTTATTTTGTTTAAAAAGTCAACAGGTGGTAGTGATGTCTGCTTACTATCAAATAAGAGTATTTGGTCCAGAAGCAGTGTATCAATTTGTGGTAATTTTATCTTCAGCCTCAGGGTTTTTAACTTCCGTTGCTTTGCTTTCCAAGATCTTGGAGCTGTGTGCTTCCCCACACCACATCTATACATCTTTTAAATACCTCCAGGGATGGTGACTTGACTTGTTTTCTTGCTAGCAGCAGTGTCCTGCAGATCGTGCCAACAACTCAGGAAATTGAGCCCAATCTACACTTTCTGGCAGAGGGAGTTTGAACTGCCCTACTCCACCGTCATGGTGTAGCCATGTCACCTTATCCATGGTGCACCAGAGGAGGTGGGATGACCAGCTTCTAGGTTGGCTGAATCTTTCCTCTTCTTCATATCCTGGAGCCTGGACCTGGTACATGGCCAGCACGTGCAGTAGAAACCACCATGGGACCCTCTGTCACCTTCAGGTGACCTCCAGATGAAGCTTCTTAAGAGAAAACATCTCTAACCTGACTAACAGAGTAAGCTCTCGAAGATGTCTCAAGTCAATCCATGAACAAAGTTTACAGCTGCCCTTCACAGCTTCCCTGCACAGAGGGGTGGCTCTAACAGCCCACGGCTCTTTTCTGCCTTAGAGTCACACAGACAGAATTTCTCAGAAATGGCTTTTGATTTGAGACTTGGAGCTGAAGGATCAATACGAGTTCAGGCTAAACATTGCAGTACAATTGACTGGGCTCCTGGGTGCTCACAAAATGCTGCAGCTGTGGTGACAAATACTAATAATGACAGCCATCGTCATTATGGCTTTTGGTGGAAGGATTTAATGGGTAGAGGTGAAGAACTTAAATGTCGATAAACTTAATGTAGTTTCACAAATGCTGAAATTCTGCCTTCCAAAGGGAAAGTGCCCAACATTAATTTGGCTATCAGAATTTAAACAAGCTGCTGAGGTAAGGGTTGTCTTCCTCAGCCTTTGGAGTGGATCTCGTGGGGTTTGCATGCCCAGCTTCTCAGCTGCTAACTTTCTAGGGAATCTGCCTGGGCAGTGTTGTATTTTTCTGACTTCCGTCTCTCTGTCCTCTGCTGTGTGTGTCCCGTTGGCTGCTGAGTCTGCCAGGCTCATGCTGTAAATTACACCATTGTGTAATTGTTCATAAAAGGCTTGTCAAGCCACATGTCCCTACAAATTACACCAAAATGCCTACCACATTAGTCAGTGATGATTGTCAGGTTCAAAATAAAATATCAGTGGATAGAAAAAAATTATAGGTACTTACAATCTTACCTCCAGGTCTTATTGTTTCCATGTCTTATTTCCAAAGTAGAGGACAATTACCAATGCCTCTGTGTTGCTATAAACTGAGAGTTATTATTCACTGTTTATGGTGCTGCACCACTCAGCTTGGTTCTTCTTTTTCAACTCAAAATTAGAAAAACAAACAAAATCCAGACCTAAGGAGAACTGACTTGGAAAACCCAGCCATTTAGGTAGAGTGGGTTCTCTGTCCTACTAGTGCCATTTTTCCCTGGGTAAAGTCAACTCATGGAGGCAGAAGGAATCTCAAAATGGCTATGGAGTTGCTCCTTTGTAGGCTAAGGCTGGAAGTGGTGCTGGTTTTGCCTTATTTGAGGCTGTGCTAGTTAACATAAAGCAGGGAGTGGATCAGGGCCAAAACAGGGGGAAAAACATTGTACTTGCAGTGAAGAAAACCCAGTGTGTGGGAGCACAGCTCACTGGGGTGTGAAGATGTTTGGAAAAGGCTTTGCATTCAAGTCCTCTTGTGATCAGAATTAGTCTTGTCCAGCTGATCAAGATTTTGTTTCCCACATCCTGTTCAGTTTCCTAGACCTCAGCCAGAGCTTTGTGGTGTGCCTGCAACCCCAGCACTCCCAGCAAGGACCCAATGGGCAAAGGCATGGTAGGCATGGAGAAAGTATTGTACTGCTCCATTTATTTCAATACTGATTGATCTAGTCTCTTTTGGCTTTCTCTGTTATAAAAGTTAACTATTCTAGCTTCTAGTATGTTAAAACATAACCTTTTGGGGTGTAAAAGCCTTTTTTATCCCTTCAAAGGGAACATATGCAGAAGGTCTGGGCACATCTTTATCCATCCTTGTCACAGACATTTTTGCTTCTCTCTTCAGGATCGAATTTCTCGAAGTAATTTGTCTTGTAGTCAATGGGGCAGAATCTGGTTGGAGGTGTGTGACTAGTGGAGTCCCACAGGGGTCGGTACTGGGACCGGTGTTGTTCAACATCTTCATCAACGACCTGGATGAGGGTATAGAATGTACCCTCAGCAAGTTTGCTGATGACACTAAGCTGGGAGGAGTGGCTGACACACCAGAAGACTGTGCTGCCATTCAGAGAGACTTAGATAGGCTGGAGAGTTGGGCGGGGAGAAACATTATGAAATTCAACAAGGGGAAGTGCAGAGTTTTGCATTTGGGGAAGAACAACACCATGTGCCAGTACAGGTTGGGGGCTGAACTGCTGGAGAGTAGTGTAGGTGAAAGAGACCTGGGGGTCCTGGTGGACAGGAGGATGACCATGAGCCAGCAATGTGCCCTTGTGGCCAAGAAGGCCAATGGCATCCTGGGATGCATTAGAAAGGGTGTGGTTAGTAGGTCAAGAGAGGTTCTCCTCCCCCTCTATTCTGCATTGGTGAGGCCACATCTGGAGTATTGTGTCCAGTTCTGGGCCCCTCAGTTCAAGAAGGACAGGGAACTGCTTGAAAGAGTCCAGCGCAGAGCTACAAAGATGATTAAGGGAGTGGAACATCTGCCTTATGAGGAAAGGCTGAGGGAGCTGGGTCTCTTTAGCTTGGAGAAAAGGAGACTGAGGGGTGACCTCATCAATGTTTACAAATATGTAAGGGGTGAGTGTCAGGGGGACGGAGTTAGGCTTTTCTCAGTGATGACCAGTGATAGGACAAGGTGTAATGGGTGTAAATTGGAGCATAGGAGGTTCAAGGTGAATATCCGAAAAAATTTTTTTACTGTGAGAGTGACAGAGCCCTGGAACAGGCTGCCCAGGGAAGTTGTGGAGTCTCCCTCACTGGAGACATTCAAAACCCACCTGGATGAGTTCCTGTGTGATGTGCTCTAGGTGACCCTGCTGTGGCAGGGGGGTTGGACTAGATGATCTCTCGAGGTCCCTTCCAGCCCCTAAGATTCTATGATTCTATGATTCTATTTTATTTCTGGAGACTATTTATGGCTCATGTCTCAGTCCTCACTCAGTTCTCTCCCTGGAAAACACCTGTGACAGAAGCAGCTTGCCTTAAATTCTTCTAAGAGAAGCTGTGCTTTTGGAAAGCCTGTCTGCATTTGGAAGTATCCATCCAACAGAGTTTGGCCAGATTACTGCTATCCATTGCTGTCTAGGATAACATGTTGCAGCTCAGCCTTATTAATTCTTAAATGAGACTGAGCAATCCTTTAGAAAGGTGCTTGGCTGGATCTACCAGTGCCTGGTTCTGCAGCAACATGTCTACTGTTTGAGATGTGAACAAAAAGATGAAGAGCACCTAGTAATCCTTCACTGTCTGCTTCCTTTGGCAGACGTACAAATGTTTAAAATGAGGAACTGTTGGGTCATTACTTGCATATCTTATTCAGCTCTTCTGTAGGGCTGAGAATTTTGCTAGAGAAAGGAGTGAAGGAATATTTTGCAAAATTTCAATCATCTTTCCCTCCTCCCATTATCCAATACAAGCAGCTCCACGACCTTCCTAGGGGCTGCTTGCCCCTAAGTCAGGAACACCCAGATATGGCAAATATTCAAATATGAAGCTTTTAAGCAAAAAAACCCACTCAAAACACACCAAAACAATCAAAAAACCCAGAAGGCATTTTGGCTATTGTGTTCAATCACAGCAGATCAGAAGGGAAAATTTTTTTAGGAATGCCTCCCTGTGCAAAATAAATATAAGAGAAGAAAGGGAATCCCCCAAGTCACAGTGATTAGACATGAAATCTGTGAACTGAGGTTACCCCATACATTGAGCTTCAGTGAAAAGATAGCAGAGTAATGGATGGATCCATGCCAAGTGGTGGCTCCCTGTAGGTAGGAGTGGTTACAGCTCTCCTACGGGAAGAAATAATGCTTGGCTATCCATAAATGCACCTGGAAAGCATCCATCATCATTACTTACATTGTGCAAGTCCATTAACATTCAGCTCACAGAAGGTAATGGCTAAAAAAATCAATGTTGCTAGTTGAGGAGAATGGGGAAGAGAATTGTGCCTTTTTTGTTTCCTCCAGGCTGAATGGACAAGAGCTGTTTCTACCTTGAAACATGGTCCAGAGAGGTGAAAAAATAAATAGGAGGAAAAAAAGACCAAGAGAGGAAAAGAAGTAAATTCCTATCATCCTGTGAACAACAAGCTTTGAAATCCTGTTCTGGTCTCTTTTACTGTAGAGAAATGGGTCACAGTGAAAAAGAAAAGTGGAAGAAACTCTCTCTAACCTTTCAGTTTGGCAAGAAATAGGTATTGTAGACTAACTGGGCCAGAACTACTCACCTAGAACATGTCTCAGATAGTGGCAGAGGTTCAACAGTCACTGTAATGTGATGTGGTTTCTAGCCAGGCTGATGTTTTTCTCTTTGCCTTTTCCAAGCTACTTTGGCAACTGCTACCTACTTTCACATATTCCTTGGAGCAGGGTAACACTAGAAGATCACTTGGATTTAGGGCAAACAGTTCCTAGAGGTGAAGAGTGCATACTAAAAAGAGAGAAAAGTGGCCTTCAGTTTCCATTTGGTTTTAAAGCCAAATTCCTAAAAGATCCAGGATCCGTTTAAACAGGGATTTGCATGTGGGGAAGCAAAGTCACTTACTGGGGATTGACCTGCCTCGGGCACAGGCATGAAGGCATGAAGTGGCAGGGAGTTTGGGTAGTGCTGTGCAGCCTTGGTGAAGTGATGATGTGTCAGCCTTCAGTGACATCTCTAACATTTAATTTAACATATCTAACATTTAATTTAACATCTCTAACATTTAATTTAACATCTCCAGCATTTCATTTAATGTCTTTGTGGAAACGTATTCTTGTCAGCAAGCTGCATCCTTCTCAACAATGTAGAGAGAACAGACCCATAGAACAAATTATTGCATGTGTTTTATTGTGGTGTGGACAGTTCTCTAGATTACACACCCAGTTAACATGTCTAACTTCTAGCTAGTTAAAAATTGGTGAGATTGCTCTGGGCCTATGTCACTGAAAGAGACAAAAAATGCCTGAAATGTTCTTTTTGTTTATTCAAGGCATAAGGATTTTCATAACTCATTAGCAGGACATAGTGTCTTAGCTACATTATGGCTTTCGTGGGACCTTCAAACTTTTGTGTGACACTTTTTCTGAGTACCAAACTTCCCTAAGAGTTACTTTTCTGCCCCATTTTTTGTGAAGTAGAGCCAAAAAGAAGGAAATAATTTTGTAGCCATAACCATGAAGGTCAGGAAAAGAAATGAAAGCAAGGTGTGCAAGATTTATGCCCACTTGTTCCTCCAAGTGTCCTCCAAGTAATTTGGGAGGAATTCTGTCGCAGGTATTGCAAATGTGCTGTGAGGAATAACATTGCAATTCAAATATTATCAGTGTGACCTGGAGGTGGGTTCAGGGATCACATCCAGGCTTGAATGGTAAAAACCAAGCTACTTAAAATTCTGATGAGTTTTCCATGTGAGTCACTGCAAGAATGAGATGTTTGATATTTGAGTATCTGCACACTTTTTATTTTATAGGTAATGTAATTACATTCTCATTGCAGATCACTTATAAAATGAACCCGGATTTGCACAAGAAAGATCTTTACCCCTTTCCTGCTGATAATTGCTTTGCGAAGTGTTTCATACAAGAGCTTTGTTATGTTTAATAGCACTAAAATTATTGAAAACAATTACCTGCATAATTTTAAACTCCACAGAGTTTATTAAAATACTCTTATTGCAACTGTAGAGAAAAATGAAAATAAGTAAAGACTAAATGATGTTTTCTCTCAAAAAATAATTTGCCTTGAAACGTTTGTTTTTTAATTTCTAAATAAGCATCTATACTTCCTGAACTGAACACCCTCTGTTATGTTTGACCTTCCACATTCCAATATTAAAGGTGGGTCTGTTCTTAAAATAACCACTTGAACTTGAGGACAAACAACAAAAAAACCAACCAACATGTATTGAAAAAATCCCCTGCCTGGCCGCCTAAGAATGACATCCTTGGACAGAAATGAACCTGAGCTTTGACAATCTATTATTAAGTCTTTTCCTACTCTAGTATGAAGTATCAGAAATTAAGTCCTTAAAAGAAGACTCAATGTCATATCCTGCCTGCAGCTTTCATTGTTTTTATTTCTCTTCAGGCAGAAATGCCTTATAGCCACCTAGTGATGTAAATCATCTGGGGAAGAACTTCCCACTATTAAGGTTTATTAAATGCTGATCTAGGGTCCCAGCAGAAACTGGTGGGGGGGGGTTTGGGAGGGGTGTGTGGAATTATTCAGGAAAATGTGGAATTATGGAAAATCTCATTGCTGAAAGCACAAGAAAATGATGCGGTCTGGTAAGGTAGTCTCATTGCTACCTATTATGCACCTCCTGTACTGGTGCTCTTAGAATTTCCACCTCTCACATCAACATACTAAAGCAATGTGGAGCTGAAGGTGTGAATTTTTATATAATAATTTTATATATTTTTTATTATTTTTATATAATTATTTTATACAATTTAAATATTATTTTATATAATAATGATGTTGAAAGAAATTAGCATGGTTCTAATTAAGGGATGAAAGGAGCAATTCATTTAGAGAGTTTTAACTTCTCTACCAGATGTGTTACCCCAGCAGACCTCCTGCAGCAGGGCAGGAACATGTTAAAAGCCCAATGCTACAGCATGACAATGACATCAGTCAGCAGAAAAGCAAAATTAATGGAAATAATTGAAACCCTAGAGCAATTATGTTATAATTTCATTTGTTTTATACATGCATTTTTAATATCTGCTGCAATTAATAATCTCCACTTCTTGCACAGTTGTTATTAAACTAAGTAGTTTCTTACAGTGTTTGTCCTCCATTGAGGAGCCCAGTACTTGGAGGCAACATTTCTCCTGACTTCATGGAAAGTTAGGTGGAAGTTAGGAAAATTAGGTTAGGTGGCAATTTGATCATGAAGGGGTGTTTTTTCCCTGTTAAACTGTGACTTGAAATCAATTACAAATCACAATGCAAGAGCTAAAAGTTGCTGATTCTAGCACCCTTTTTTCTGGCAATCTTGCACTTAATGCTTCCTTCCCTCCCACCTCCACAGATAAAAGCTGGAATCAGAGATCAAAACTTCCTCAAGTTGTTAAGTTTCTGGCATCTGCAAAGCCAAGAGTTCAGAGGCCATGTCAAAATCATTACCTGCAATTGAATGAGAAGCATTTAATTTTGTTCACGGTCATGCAAGCAAGTTCTTTTTCTATCATTTTCATACAATTTCATAGAGTTTGAGGCCAGAAGGGGTTATTAGATCATCTAAGCTGACTTGCTGTGAATTGCAAGTCATTACACCCTCCTTAGATTGTCCCAGGTGACTTTGAACTCTGACATTCATCTCCTCGGGCAACCAAACTGTTGGGAAATAGAAACAGGACAAATGGAAATAATATTTGAGGCTCCTGCCATGGTGAGGAACTCACTCATAATATTGGGTCTGACCAGACAGGCATCTGATTCTCTGTCTCAGTACTCCAGAAATACCAAAATCCAACAGTCCAACATCCCTGAAAGTCCAGGAGGGTACAACAAAGGGGAGAGTTGTCTGCTAGACATTAATCTGCTAAAGTTTATCAGGGAGCTCTGATTCCAGAGCTCCGCTGGTCATATTGCTCAGTATCAGAAAGCAAGAAAGCCTGAGGATACTTAAGTTAGCACAGAGTCAGACTGCCCAAAGTGAGCTTGAATCCTGCCTGCTGCAAAGATATCCTTTTAAAAGATGGTGACACAACCTTACCCTGCTAATCTCCCTGCAAGGAAACATCAACCCTGTTTCTAAGCTGGACTAATTTAATGTAGTCTTGTCACCAGCTCAAATTTTCATTTCACTTCTCCCAGCTAAAATTAAGGGTGAGTTTTATATTTAAAATTAAGAGTGAATTAATTTTGTAATGAATTTTAAAATTAAGGGTGAATTTCAGGGAGGTATCCCACAATTATATATGTTCTAGGGTACCCCACATGTCCTGCGGCAAATGTTCCAGAAGAGCTAAGTTCTCCTGAAGGTCCTGTGAAACATCTACCAGCTCTGAGCTCTCTGAGGTACCCTAGAACATTTCAGATACCTGTGTTTGAGTTATCTAATTAGATTACAGAATCCTGCTCCAAAATTCATCCTGTAAGATCCATATTATGGATATATCATGTGTAAATGGTGGGAGTTTTCCAGTTTTCATAATAACACACGTGTTATTTGATATTCTTTAATATAACACAATAATCAGATAAGTAAATGCAGGTCTGAAGGATTGAAAGAACTAAATTAAGAGACAAATTAGTCTTCAAGCCAGAATTCAGACAAAACTCACACATGAACTTCCAAGTGTAATGTAAGCCTAACAAAGGTAATGTTATACACTTGTTAAATAATAAAACTTATACATTAAAAAGGCAAAAAATGGTGCTGAGCATAGACAGACTTTCTAGCATGGCTGTAACAACAAAGAAGTCTTCAGGTTTTCCAGAAGGGCAGAATAATTTGAAGCGCGGAGATAAATGGAACAAAAAACCCCAGGGATTTATTCCATAGAATCTTCTTTGATAAATTTTTTATTTTTTAATATTTTATTTATTTTTTTTTTTTTTTAGGCAATGAGAACATTTGTAACATGTCTAGACTTCAATTAACAAATTTAAATACCACCTGGGGAAGTTAGGGATTAGTAGAGAAATCACACAGGAGATGAGGAGCTGCACAGAAGGGAAATAACTGCATGTGCGTTTGGAAACTGAGCTAACAAGTAAGAGGGATGTTACTACTGGAGCTCAACAAAGACACATCTTTAGGTCAAGGGTAGTTATCTTTCAGTCACTGTCTCTAGCATTAAAAGTGAAGTGAGGTGGAACTTGCTGATGACATTAGGCGAGGAGGACGACAATGTAACATGAGGGAGGAACTGGGTGACAGCAGGGAGTGGAGCAGCAGCAGTTGGGTGAAATTCAGTGCTACAAAATGCAATATTGTTCACTCAGGAATGCATAGCAAGAATTCCTTTTGTAGGCTTGGAAACCACCCATGGAGAAGAAGAAAGAGCAGGTTGTATTTGTTGATCTTAGGGTGGCTATGAGATAATGGTGAGAAAAGAAAATGGGATGTGAGGGTATTTCACAGGAGGTATTTCCAGCAGAGGCTGGAAATGATGATATGGTGCTGGGAGATTTCATTTAGAATGATAACACACAGTCCTAGTCACACGTATTCAAGGATGAACTGGAATTGAAATAGGTGGTGGAGACCCTACCTCAGTAAAAAAAAAAAAGTTAATAGCTTTGCTTATTTAACCTAGAAAAGTGTAACTTAAGGAGAATGAGTCTGTACTGACACAGGGATATAGAAGAGACTTAGTAACTTTATCAGATGTTTGAGATAAACACCTATCCTGAAAGAAGTCCAAATAGCTTTAAAAGAACCATGGCTACATTTCACCAGGGTGTTTGAAAGAAGTTAACCTGCAGAGGGTTGCAGTGTTGGAATGACTTTTCAATAGAGATAATAGGAGTAAGACCATCATTTGACATGGAGCCTAATGCATTTGGAGTTGTAGTTCTAGTGTGAATTTGCCTAAAATACATGGAAAAGAGACTGATTGAATGAAGAATTTTCTCTCCATTTCATGTCCTGCATTCAAAAGTATAATTTTTGGTCTCTGATCAAACTTACTGTCTGATTGCCTGGCAATTATTTATATTACTTTATTTTATTTTATTTTATTTTATTTTATTTTATTTTATTTTATTTTATTAATTTATTAATTTATTAATTTATTTCATCTCACTTTTAAAATATCTTTTCATTCCACAACAGATTTAGGCAGGAACTGATTTGGTCTTTTCTATTTGTATTCCTGGAGTTGATGACAATTGATGTTCCTACATTTGGATTTCAAAGGCATGAACCACGTCATCAATTTATGCCTTGCCACAACTCACCTTAGGATAGGATATATACCTGGCATCTAGTTCCTGGGTAACAGATCTTTAGGACAGCTTAATGACTGATGCAGCTGTGCGAGTGGTGATGATGAAAAGAAAATCCATATTTCAGCTTTTGCTCAAAATAGGGGACATTCAATCAGTAATTCTGAGGGAGGACAAAGGCAGAAATGTGAAAGATTTTGGCCTCTGCTCATTTTTATTGCTGTCAAGAGAAATAGTTTATGTTGGCTCCCAGATTTACTCAAAGACAGGGACAAAAAGCCTGTTTGTCATTAAAAGAGCATTTTAATGCAGGCTTGATGAGGTCTGAGATATTATTGTTTGGAAACACTGCAAAATGTCTCTGACCTTTCTTTACAAAAGTTGGGTGCTCAGAGATAAAACGAAAATGAGAACTGTATACATGTCAGATCTGTGGCCAGGAGAACAGGGAAAATCAGAGAAGCAACTTAGATGTTAATGGCTCCCATTCACCAAGCTTTGTGCACATCTGACTTCAACCACATCAGTGAGACATGTGGATGTACATAAACTGAATCACCTGCCTAAATTGGCCCCATTTTTACTCTCTGAGATTGGACACAAAGATGATAAATACATTAATTGCCTAGAAAGAAAAGTTACACTTACAAAGCTCTTGTTTTTCACTGACATTATGAAGTGTCAGCAGAGGATTCAGGTCTGCACAGAGCTCAGGTCGCCTGCCCCTCTGACTCACTCAGCTGGTGTTCAGGACATGATGGTCATGTTGAACCAAGAAAAGCAGTGAAATGGATTATTTCAGTTACCATTTTCAAAGTCATAATTTATTAAATTATGGAATAAATGTCCTGCTAGATTTGTAGGAAAGAGGACATGGAAAAATGTTAGAACTCCACCTGAGATGCAATCCACATCATTATAAAAGTAGGCAACAGGGAAACTCCCATTAGATGTGAAATTCCAGTTAAATGGTCAAGGGAGGGTTTACATTCTGTGATTCTGTGATTTGGACTTGCCCAACTGGGTTTTGCTCTGCTTCTCTGGCCATGCTTGGTTCTACATTGCAGTATAGAGGAAAGCTGGAAGATGCAACTGAGAGAAAAGCCCATGTGAAAGTTCTGTGAGCAATGGGGCATAAGGAGGGGGCCATGAGAAGAGAGATATTCCAGACAAACAGCTCTGCTTGACAGTGATGGTGGAAAAGTATTAGTTTATAACTTTTTTTTTTTTTTTTTTTTTTTTTTTTTTTTTTTTTTTTTAAATTGAGAGAGGTTTTATCTGTCTTTTAGGAAAAAAGTTTGGGGCAGCAGAGTTCTGGTGAAGTTCAGAAGCAAAATAGTTCTTCAGACAGACAGGCAGGTGCTGGAGTAAGGATGGGATGAATCAGCTTCTACCTGCTTCCCTGGGTATGTTGCTCAGAGAATACTTGCCACTGTACCACGTCTCACAGGTGCCCTTACTGGCCCCATAGTGACCACAGGCAAGCAGGATAAAGCAAGTGAACGTGCTCTTTACCACAGTGAGCCCATTGTGATTAGCTCCTGGAGCCATGGGTGTCCAAAACCTTGCCCTGTTCTCCAGTGTGGGCAGGTAATTGGACAGTGATGCCTCTTGGAACCTATTTGTTGGAGCACTGGATGATTTTCTTGGATTTTCTTGATTTTTGATTTTCAGATTATTATTTTTTTTTTGAGCCCATACTCTCTGCTGGAACAGAATTAGGAACAACTGTTTCTTTAAGCTACTTAAAGATGAATTTTAAGAGACCAAAAGGGAAGGAGAGGAAAGAGTTACACCTCACTTCATGAGACAAATTAAAGGGCAATATTAATTTTCCTGTTTCTAGTGTAGCAAGCAGCCTATTTAGGCCAATGATCTATACCTGAGGGGGAGACTATTTCTTTGACAAAGTGATGTAGTAGGTGGGAAGGAAAGGACAGAAAATTTTTTCTCATGTATTTGTGGAAAACAAAGCTCATTCTGCAAAGAGGAAAGCAAAGAAAACAAGAAAACTCTCGTTATTCACAGGCAAAGGAGCCATAAAGGTAAACTTTTTAGATAACCCTGGCATTGCGAGTCATGTGGACTGCTTCATCCTCCCAGGAGAGACATCTCCACAGGACAAGCAGAGGTTTTATGGCTCTGAAGCCTTGCAGGGTAGCTCAGTCCCACAAGTATGATTCAGGGTGCTGGCTGCTGAGGTACTTTCATTTCAGAAATGGATATGAAATGAGGCCTTATTCTGCAGCATGGAAATACCAGGGAGGATCTATTAAGGCAGAGCTAATTCAGCTGCAGGATGGGGTCAGCAGGCAGCACAGCAAGGGGAGCAGGAGACTCTCATTTACACAGACTACCACAAGCAAACACATCAGGGGTGACATTTAAATGGTCTCTTCATTTTAGCTGGGTTGCTAAAACCAGCAGCATGAAAAAAGTAATTTGTAGATGATACTAAGCTAGGAGGAGAGTCTGGTGTGACAGAGAAGCCACACTGGGGACCTGGATTAATTTGAAGACAGGGCTAAAAGTTACCCCATGAGGTTTGGCAGGGGGAAGCACAAAGCTCTGCTCTTCAGGTGAAGGAACCAGCTGGGACCTGATTGTCCAAAAAGCAGCTCCAATAGAAAGGATCTGGAGGTAACAGGGGATGCCAGGTAAAATATAATAGAGAAACACATTCTTGCTGTCACGAGGCACTGCCTGCATGGTCAGCAATCAGGGGACATTTATTCCCTATGGCTGGTGCTGCTGAGGCTGTACCTGGAAAACTGTGTCCACAGCTGGAGAGGGACACAGAGAGGATTGAACAAAAGGTTACCACCCAGCCAGGGCTGGAGCAGGTGTGCTGCAGGGGTGAATGAAGGAGCTGAGGTCTCTCTCAGCACAGGCAGAGGAGGTAATAGGGGCACAAAGTGCAGGTTGGGATGTTCAGGTTGAGTTTCAAGTAAACCTTTCTTTAGCTGGCAAATGGTGCTTCCCTGGGAAAGGTGTCCAAAGCTGCAGTGAAATCTGCCTGAGAAGGTTTCAAGACTCTGCTAGATGAAGCCATGGCTGACTGGATCTCTGTTACTAATGGTCCTGCTTTGAGCATGAAGTAGGACCAGACATCTCCAGAGATTTCCTCCCACTACCATTGCCGTGATATTATGAGGAAACCAGAGAAGAGGTTTTTAATTTATATCCTGTGAGTGACACCATGAAATGTTATGCTAACAAATGTTTATATTTAAACAGTAATGCCGAGGCCCAGGGTTTTTTTATTATTATTTTTTTTCCAGGATTAATGATTGACTGGGAGAGTTGATGGCTTGAAGCAAGGCTGCAGGGCACTAAGAGAGTTGGCCATCAGCTTCATAGAAAATACCCAAGTGTGAGATTGTTTCTAGAGTTGGAAGAGTGTGTTTTAAAGGGCACTCAGTTACAGGGTTTGTTGTCATTTTTTCATTTCTTTTGCTGCCAAATGATTCTCAGGGAAAGAAAAAAGTGCCAAACCAATTTCTCAAAGGTGGCAGGAAGCAGAACAGGGAATTGAAAATACCTCAAATGGTTAATACCAGAGATGGACAAAAGTGATTTGACAAGAATTTCAGGAGTTCTCTGCATACTCACTGTGAGAGGTCATCTAATATGTATGATACTCAAGCAAAATTTTTAAAGGTTGGACAAATGTAGCCATTAGCAACTTTATCTAACCTTGAAAAGTTATTTGCAGCAGTTTATTTCACATTTTCTGCATTTATTTGTAAGCAGATTTTGCTTGTTTGTTGGGGTTTTTTAAAATGGTTTTGCTCATCATTCAAGATTATTCAGTGCTGTTTCCTGTGAGAAGGATTTCTGTCATGCACAGAAGGTTACTGGGATGGTGGCTTTTAAGATTTGCTCTTCTGAATTTCCCCATTTGTGTTTTGCCTTTCCTTCCCTCGAGCATTCCTGTGTGTGGACATGAGCCCACTGGCAGAAAATTGCCAACTGGCTTTGTAAAACCTGTCCAGTGAATTTGTGCTTTTCATTGGAACAAAGGCTGGAGAAGATTTGGCAAGCTGGAAAAGTAGAAGGCTTAGATGAAGAGAGACAAACAAGGTGATTACAGCCCCTGTCATCTATCTGGTACAGTGGTTATGTTCTGAGGCAGGGGCTATGTGGCCACATGTTATTTTTCTGTCCTTCTGGGACAGGCTTGCATCTGGCCTTGCATGAAGTGTTTATTTGGGAGTAATAGATGTCAGTATCTTTCCAACCTCACTTACATAAATTACAATGATGCTGTACACTGTGTGCCAAGTATTGTGTGTTGTTGGAGCATCTTGGATTTGTCTGTGAGCTCTCTGGAGTCATTCAAAGATAGACTCTGTAGTTACAGGCTCGTGCTGGCTTTCCAGGGGACAGACTCCAGTTTGAAAGGAGGATCCAGCTTCCCAGGACTGTGGGCTAAAGGATGTGCAAGTCACGGGTCCTGAAACTAACTGAGACTACAGGAAATGTAGAAATTAGGGTTTCGTTTTGAGAATCCAACCACAGCAGCATAACAAGTGTTTGGTTCATGGTTACATTAGCTGGTGATGGAGCCAAGTGAATGTTTCTTTCCAACCATGTGTGCCACAAGAGAAATCAGTAATGATTTCTTTACTGACCTGCTTCATAGGGAAGCTGGAGAAGCCCTTCCCAGTATCCTAGCTGGTGTGGTGCTGTGTTCACAGAAAAGGGACTTGGGCAGTGCAGAAGGAGAGCAGGAGGTGCTACCAGTTAGACCTAGTGGCTTTCAAACCAGCTGTGCTAGATTAAACCCCTGTGTTCAACACTTGACTCCTCTTCCACCTCAGCAAATGGGACCTGAACTGGATTTCTGAAGCTCTTCTCTGTTGCTGTCAGACATGGCCAAGTCTGCACACCCTTGTGAAGCTTTCCTTCCAATTATGGCTTTTCAGCACCTCCAGATGCATGAAGAGGATTTTCTTTTTTTCTTTTTTGTCTCAGCCTGCTTTGTCATTTTACTATTACCTTGTGCAAGAGTATGGCTGGGGCAGGATCACTGCCTACCTGCCTTGCTCTTGTACCCACTTGACACACCCAGATAAGCAACTGAGAGGAGTCAGGATGCAGGCCCAGTGGAGTCATCCTCATGCTCAGATCTCGTACCTTGTTCTTGAAACAGCTTCCCTCTGCTTGAACACCAGAAGGCATCAGTCCTCTCTTTCTATTTGCATCTTGAATTGTTCTTCCACAAAACTTCAGGCTGGACTGTTTTTATCTATATCTCCTCTATTGAGGTAAAATTGTGCTAAAATAAGAATTCCACCTGCTGTTACCCAAGATGGGGATTTTTACTTTGGGAACAGTACACGACAAGTAAAATAAAAATAAAACAAACATACACAGGCACACCCACAAATATAGCACCTTGCTTCTACTCAGATGGCCATGTTCTGTTTTGGTTCTTTTTTTTTTTTTTGGAAAGAAAGGGGTCTATGGGCATGTTTTGAACAAGTTAGTGTTGCATTTCTGTACACATAACAAGCTGAACTGCCCATCTTGGCTTGAGTGTGTTTCCTTTCCCACACGTACCTCATCTAACTGTTCCATGTATCTGTTGGTGATAGGCAGTGTTGTGGATATTATGTACTTCAGTTGCAAGAGAGAATGACTGTGCTGAAAAAAGTAGAAAGTAAAATTCTATAAGCATAGGTAGTGCTGGGAGTGAATTTTCACAGTCTGTCTATCCTTTTTAGCAGCCCTTTGGAATCAGAGCTCCTCTCCACAAAGGCAGAGGCGAACACTTCATCCTACCAGGCACTCTCCTTAGTACCCCTGAATAAATCTTTTTTAATGAGAACAGAGAAATGCTGCACTTATGTCTTTAAGGACTCCCATTTCCACTCTCTACATCCTCTTCAAGTGTTTTCTAGGTGGTCTTTGGTAACAGAAACTGGGAAGCAAATAGAAGACGTCAAAAAGACAAGGCTCTGTCAGTTGAGTGAGTTGGGGCTTTGCTCAAAACCCTCCTTTCTCCTCTGGGTTTGTAATTTGAGTTATTACGGTTGAGTGCTGAGAAGAGATTTGGCTGATTCTTACAGCTGAAGAACAGGGAGTGAAACACATTGACACATGAACAATACACGTGTGGGTTCATGCATGTGCATACAGTTACAGGCATGTTTTGTTGATACAAAATCCATCCACTGTCTAAAAAAGACCTGACAAGTTCTTTTTCTGGTTCTACTTTCTCTGCCAGAAATTGCTTCTTTATGTCAAGTTGTAAGATGTCATATGAAAGACAGATATGGATAAGTACCCTCCATAGAAGCCTGGAGTAGTAAATTAATGAGCTACAAACAGCAAAGTAATAATGTTCTCTGCATCTGAGACTGGAAGCCTGGCTTGTCACATCCAAACCCACCAGCCTGAAGCTCCTGAGCTAATGGCAGATGTCTCTGACACGTTGCAGCAGCAGGTCTCCTCTCCCTGCCTACCAGCCACATCACACTCGAGGGAAACATCACGTTAGAAGCCAGGAACTCTCATAACATTTCAAAGGCAGCATAAACCCTGTTGCCTGGATGTGTAAACTACAGTGAGAGGATAGTCACCCTGCTAAAACATGTCTTGGGAGATCAGTAACTGCTGTAGATCTCTTAGGTCTCTTCTCTGCATCTGCTCACTGTGGAAAAGGGTGAGTTTTCCTGTCCCATGGGGCTCTTGTGAACAGGAAAGTGTTACAGGCTGGGGGGAGCTCATTGCCCAAGGCACCACTGGGACATATAGATGTACTGACAGTGTACCCCTAGATGCTGTCAGGAAGGGTGAGACATCCCCAGGGAATGGCAGACATCCCCAGGGAATGACACACATCCCAGGGCATGTGCTTGAACCGACCTCTAAAGTGACCTGGGCTTGATCCTGGTACAGTGGTCACATTAAATGGGCTGGACTGCTGATGTGATGCATTAGGACACCTTTCTGTGCTTCAGCAGGTCATTTGACCTTCCCATGTGGTCTCCATGTACTGCTGCTCTGTACCTACCTCAGGGCTTATTAGCTGGAGTAATTAGTTCGTGTTCGCTCAGGAGTCTGACTAGGGAAGGGACTCTATTTCTGGTTGCTTCTGAGCCATTAAGCTGTTTTAAAAGAAAGCTTTCTTTTCTTTCTTCTCCTTAAAGCTGTCAGTGCAAACAAGTGCATTTCATGTCAACTCTTTGTAAGGGTGTGCAAAGGAGGCACTAAACCCCTAAGATTTTCTAAAAGGCCAGTGGCTGAGTCTTGGACATTCTCTGGCAAATATGCACATTTTCAATCAAGGCATTTGCAAAAGCAATAGGGCAGCCACATTCAAAGAGGCAATGTCAGTTTTATCCTGGGCAGGCAGTGCCACTGAGCTTTATTTAATCTTTACCATGCCTGAAAATACAACTGGAACCTCACAGAAGAGAGCAAACATCAATCTCTGCCCCAGATGCCTCAGTCAGGAGCCTGGGTTGAGAGAGCATTTTTGCACAATGCTCTGGGTCAGTCAGGCCTGATGGGAATTTATCTTCTGGATCTTCCTCAGATTAGAAGGATGCTACTTTAATTGTCAGGATCAAAAGCAAAGCTTAGGCTGGCAGTCAGCCAGCCATTTCCTTCCTCTCCCTACAGGTACCTCCCTGTTTGTGGCAGTGGTGGTGATCAGGGTGTTTGCTCCAGTAAACAAGCATTTCTCTTTATTTAACACCTTCCAGGTAGGCTGCCTCCAAGCTGCTGATTTCATTCAGAAAGGACAATGCAGCTTCTTGGAAAGCTAAAACATTTGGCACAATCTTGTGTGGTAGAAAGGGTTGTTTCTGAGGCCATGAAGTGCAAGCCCTGAGATGTTTAAACCCTCTCACTGCCATCTGCAAAGAACTTCTTTGATTTCCTTTTCCCCACTTTGTTCAGGCGTTGTTGTCAGGAGACTCTGCAAATGTCAAAACCATTATCAGACACAGGCAAGAAGGCTCTTAATTGAACTTTTATTCCCCTGTCTAACTTGCTGCACTCTGAAGAAAAGGCTACATTGCTGGCAAGGAAATGGTCTTTTGGAAGGCACTGGCTGTTAAAAGTAAACTATCTAAGATTTTTTTTTTTTTTTATATATATATATATATAAAACCTCTTTCAGACTTGTTTCTGATTTTTAGAAATACACGTACAAATAAGCATGTAGCCTTTTATATGTTCATAGTAGGTGTGTGTGTTTACTTTCATATATAAATATAAAAGATGGCTCCAAGTGTTTGAATCCACCTTCCCCCTTGCAGCTTCACTCAGGGATATTCTATCTCCTGGCTCATCAAATATACTGTTATCTTGTGACATGAGCACACAGGAAAGAAATAAAAAATAAGTTGGGGAAAAAGTGTGAAATAACAGTCTTGTTTGCTGCCTTGTGCTGTCTCCATCCTTCTTTTTTATCCTTTGTTCACATTGTTTCCCTTCTCCATCTATTTTGATCGAGACATGACAAGCAGACCTGATATTCAGCCACCTTAGTCCATAAATGTCTCTTCAGATGATATGATGCTCCAAACAAAATTCAGGGCAATTGGAACAAATGTCCTGAGTCCATTATTAGTCCTTCTGCTTTATTAAGACCTTTTTTTCTCAAAGTGGTTAGCTCAGGTCTTGTCAGATCTGCTTTGGTTTCTGGTGTCTACTGGATTCTACTGGATGGCAAATGCTGTTTTTGCCATTAATCACGCAAAGGACTGGGAGCCATTAGATCTGCTTCTGATTTATTTCTGTCATACAGTCTGACTGACTGTTCAGGCTCTGTGCTTTTGTGTTCTGTCTTTCAATCCACAGGAGTTCAAAATGCCTTACAAAGAAAGAACCTAATCCTGACCATTTAGGAACTGAACCTTGAACCCAAGGTGTTTTTGTGTCTTTGTGAGAATTTCCCTTCCATACAATGTAACCTGTGCTGAACTCATTTTCTATAGTAAGCAACATCCTCACAACAGAAAAAGCTTGTGAAATACATCTCAGTTTAGTCCTAAACAAGCTTGAATCTGTAAAAAGGCTGTTTTGAGGTCCTCATCTTCAAGCAGTCTCTGATTTGTATTGTAGTTGTATTGAGCAGAGATATTTGCAGTTTCCAGAAGTAGGACAAAGCAGAGTTGTCAACTGGATGTGTTTTTGATGATGTGTGCAAAAAAGTATCTTGCAAAGCTCATTGCAGAAGGGTGCAAGAGGCACAACTGGCCTTGCTGGTTTTAGTCCCAGCCAGATGTGCCAGACCTGAACCACTGTTGTAATAGAGCAAGTCTATTAATGTAGTGGCAAGTAACTGCTTGGTCCCAGCTCATTCTCCCACAGATTCTCTGAGATCATGGAGTTACTGTTGGTTTAACCCCTCAGTGTCCTTTGCATGAGACCACAGGATTTCCAGTTCATATCCTACAGATTTACAGTAGCAGAGTATGTAGCAAAACACTGGCAGAAGATCTGCTGTTAATCAGGTTTAAGAGGAGAAGGGACCCCTCTAGAACAAAGATGCCTTTTGCTACCCCATGAAAAGGGCTTTTTTTCCATGTGTGCAGTGAGGTGGTGTGTTAGGAGTCAGCAGTTTCCCTTCCCTGTCACTGGCACATGCCAAAATCATAGTGGAGGCTGGAGACCATGTCAGGTAACTCTGCTGGCAGCTGTTTTGGAGTCACGGAGGAATCTGTCAGAAAACCCTCCCAGATGTGTGCTGTTCCTTAGGTTTCATGACGATTTATCACAGTTTTTAAGGAAACTGCTGTAGATGTAACCTATCCTGAACCAAGTCACAGAATCAAAGAATGGTTTGGATTGGAATGGACCTTTAAAGGTCATCCAGTCCAGCCCCCCTGCAGTGAGCAGGGACATCTTCATCTAGATCAGGTTACTCAGAGCCCCATCCAACCTGACCATGAATGTTTCCAGGCATGGGGCATCTACCTCCTCTCTGGGCTACCTGTACCCCTGTTTCACCAACATTATTATATTTTTCTTTTCCTTATATCTAGCCTGAATCTACCCTCTTTGTGATTAAAACCATCACCCCTTGTCCTGTCACTACAACACCTACAAAAAAGCTGGTCTTTCTTGCAACCCCCTTTAAGTACTGAAAGGCCACATCAGGCTGTTCTTCAGCTTCCCCCCTGGAGCCTGCTGAAGCAGCCCATAGTTTGCAGCAGACAGTCACTAGGAAGCAGCCAAGGAAAGGAAAATGACAGATGTTGGTTCCCAAGCTGAAGCAGCTTTGCAGACAGCAACAAGCAGTTCCTCTTCTTGCCCCCCACATGTTACATGAGGCAAGAGTTGAGAAAGGTCACGCACATGGATGTTTTATTAAAGTCTGCTACCCAGAAAAAAGATTTCAATCATGACAGGTACTTTAATTAGGCTCCTTGCCTTTTCTTGGGGTTGCAGTTCATGAAGAGCTTTTTGGTTTCCCATGAGTAACCATAGATACCATGCATGGGGAAGAGGCAGGGAAGAATATTAAATATGCCTCAGTTCTGTGTAAGAGATCTGTAGCTCCTGTAACTTACACAGTCTTTCTTTCCTTTTTTGGGGGGGATATCTTCACTAAAAAATCTTTCTATCACTTGATGGCAGTAGAGCTATAATATAAATGTATAGATACTGATGCTGCATGGATGCATCAAAGGAAAAAAACCCTCATATTTATATTTGTCTGTATATTCTTCTGTGGGCTCTGTTTAGTATTATAAGATTTAAAAAGACATAAGGAATAGGAAAGACTTGTATTTCCAGAAGGAATTAATGCAAAGGATATTTCATTCATTTGCAGCCCTCATAAATAACAGTTGGTACAACCAAACATCCTCTAAATTTCTTCATCTGTAGCTCCAAACCCTGCAAAAGTAAAATTAACTTTTTTATTGCATTTTGCTTTCTGTTGTTAGTGCTGTGATAGAGGCAGCAGCTCCTGTAGTGATGAGCCTGTGAGCTATCACTCTACTGGCAAGGCTACTGCTTGCTCTTTTACAGTCAAAAACCACATATTAAATGCAAAAATACTGATATCAAGTCACTCTTAGCTGTCATTTCCTGAAACTCAGGTACATCCCTGACAAACAGTAAGACTGTGCTATACAAACAATAAATGCCAAAGCCTCTTTGCAGTAGTGCTCCCACAATCCAGATGAAAATACTCTTGGATAAAATCAAGACCATCCTCTAAATACCCTTCCTACCTCACCCTGAAAGGTATATCAGGGTCTACCTTTACTCCTGGTGTAACAAAAATCTGACTCCATCTCCAGAAGACAAACCTGCAGTCCAGCTCATGTTTAATACTTCAGCAGTGTGAATTAATTGCCAAATAACTACACTCTAAAATATGAGCTACCGGTGTTAGTGACTCAGTTAGCTGTGCCACTGAATCCAGGCTCCACCTTGCCAGAACCAAGCTTTTGTTTTGCTGCCTAGATGCTCTGCCAACTCCAAAATATTCCCTTGCCTGCAGATAGGAGTGTACAATTTCAGGAGCTGAAAGGAGATTTCTCCTTGCACCAAAGTGATGCTGCCTTCTTGAGGAGAAACACCTCCTTTCCCCAGCACTCATCACTCTTGGACTTTTATGTTTCTACCATACTTTGATGCTTCAGTCAGATCCAGCTGATGTTTTTTCCCCCCTCATTTTTCAACATCCAGCCCTAAATTGTTTTGCAGAAGTATTTGGCAGCTGCACAGCTGCAGTGCTTCACTGCAGAGGGCACTCCAGTCCAGACAGCCCTGGCCAGAAGCTGAGCAGCCCTGCAGAGGCCAAGCAGCATTTCACAGTAACCTCTGTGTGTAAGCCCAGGAACCCTGCAAACCCACATCCCTGCCTGCCTTCCAGCACTTTCCCCAGGCACAGCCTTTTCACTGTTTATTCCCTCTGCTGGGTGGTGAAGCTTTTGCTCCTCTCAACCCTTATAGATGTTATTTTTGGAGAGTCTTACCCCAGCGCTGCCCTGTGGGAGCCCTACCCTGCAGATGCAGATCACCACAGAGTGATCAGGGCTGGAAGGGACCTCTGAAAGTCAACTAGTCCATCCCCCCCGGCTAGAGCAGGATCACCTACAGTGGATCACACAGGAACACTTCCAGCTGGTTTTTGAATGCCTTCAGAGGAGACTCGGCAGCTTCTTCCAGTGATGTTTTACCCTCACAGTAAAGGAGTTTTTCCTTGTGTTTAACTTGAAGCTCCTACGCTCCAGTTGGTGCCTATTGCCCCTTGTCCTGTCATTAGACACTGCAGAAAAGAAACTGGACCCATCCTCCTGACATCCCCTTTTAGATATCCATAAACTTTTATGATGCTCCATTCTTCATCCAGTGCTCATCATTCTTGATTCCAATCATCAACCCAGATATGCTCTCCCAGGCAAGGTATCACCAGCTTCTGTCATCCCCACCTTGCCCTTTCCACATGAAGCTGTTCCCAACAGCATTTCTTAGGCTCTCTTCCTCTCACACAGGTATCTCTGCTTCAATTAATATTTAATTCTTGCAATCACTGGGACAACCTGAACTGGGAAAGCAGAGGAAATCTTGTTCCAGGCTGTGTTGGCAGTCTGCTGAACAGCTGCCTGGGGAGGTAGAAGACACAGAGTCATTCCTCCCTTCTAAATCAGGCAGAGATGGACTTGAAAATATCTCCTATCACAGAAATGTCTTAGATATAAATGGGCTTAGGCTTTTGTTTTCTTTCTTCCACCTCCACAATTCAGAGAAAAAGGAGACAGGTGATTTCTGCTGTCCTAGATGGTAGATGGTCAGCATTGTCCCTTGCCCTCTTCTGAGCCTTATCCTGAGCTGAAAAATGCTTTACTAGTGCCCTTTACAGATCTAACCAGGAGACTTTTCCCTTGAGAATGAGTTGATTCAGGGGACAGAGCCAAAATGTGTAAACCACAGCATCCACTTTGCAGAGCTTCTCTCTGAGTCCTTGTTCTTGCCCTCAGCTGTTGCTTCTGCTTCAGGACCTTAAGCAATGAGCCACTGAGCAGGATCTACTCCTTATTATTCCCATTACTATGTTCAATCCACTGTTAAGTGAGGCAAGCAGGGAAAAACAACCCCTCTTGATATCAGATAAACTGCCATTATTTCATTCCAAGGTATTTTGATATTAATAATGTTTGGAACATTCAAATAACATTGCTAAGGGAATGGAGCTAGATTGAACTTTTATTTTACCTTGGTCTCATTACTTGTTAGAAAAACTACTATAGAACAACTTTTTTCTTGTTTATGAAAGAAAAAGAGGAAAATAACCATAATTTTAACACCTGAAATGGCTAAAGACAACACAGAGATTATTTACCCCAAAACAACAATCTCAACTTTAGCTACTGTTACTTTATAGGAGCTGCAGCAGCTTTTCAGTTATCTGCATTTTATGGCTGGAGAGGACTTTTACCATAAATTCAGACATTTGCAGTTCCTTTAGCTGTCATAAGAAACTGGTTGGTAAATGAGTGAAGTGCTCCTATTCCCAGGGTTGTTATGATCCAACATCTGCTGAAGTCTGTGGAAAAACTCCCTGTTGAGTTCTGCCAGTTCTGGATCAGGCACTTTTGAAAAAAAAAAATGGAAAATGCAGAATATTTTTGCCTCTTTATCATTTAGCAGTAGGAGAGCTGTTAGTCTGAAGCCCCTTTCCTGTGCCAATGTAATTCCACTGGATTCTTGTCTCTTCAGACTCTTTCCAGTCTTCACTGAAATGGAGTCAGATCAAGAAATATTAGGGCTAGATATTTGGGTGATGAATGATGTTAGTCCTCAGGAAATGAAGTTCTGTGATGTAATTCAAATCCCTGCAGGCTGTGGGAGCCAATCTCACTAAAACTTTGCTTTATGGACAACTGCTGGTTGGAGTCCTTCAGAAGGGCTGACCTTCCAGCACTAAGATCACACGCTACCCAAATACACTTAAAGAATTACTGACTTTGCCTCTTTTATCTCCCCCATTCATAGAAAACCATTATCCTTCTTTGTTGAGATGCCTCCTGAAATATTTTTTTGCTCCAACAAGCTCACACTTCTCCTAGGAGACTCCCCTGCTGCCGTTTGCCATCAGCACCGTTCCTGGGCTACCACTGCCAAGCTGCAGGAAGAGTCAGTCTCAGGACTGATTTCTTCCCTGTGGCATTGTAAATACTCTCCATGTCTGCATAAAGCAAGTCTGACAGGAATCCACCAGCTGTCTCTGCTGAGGATAACACTGTTAAACAACTAATTTAATCTGAGCTCTTCCACAGAGAAAAAACTTAACTGTTCCCTTCATCCTGCTTCGTTGTAACAGACAAGACAAATGGTCTGAGCTGGTGTCAGTCACCTTTCTCCATCAGTTCCACTCTTGCCTTATTTTCAACACTGAAGTTTGAGGTTAAGCTGAATTCCCCATTTAAAAAAGTAATTTTCACCACTCCTTGTCCCAGTCTTTATTGTACCACCTTCCTCTGTAGCTCATTTGTGGTGATGCCACCTGTTGGGAGGGAACTAAATCACTGCAGTTGGAGCAGCTATCCCTGACCAGATCCAGTCTCAAGTTCATCAAGCTGTCCTATGATAACCTCAAGGTAATGAAAAATACCTTATGCTGCCTCATCCTTAAGCACGTGTCCTTTGTGAGGATCTTTGCTTAAGTCAGACACCTCTAAATCAATCTTAAATTATGAATCCTGAAATTAACAGGGATGAGGCATAATGGATTAAAACTTGAAGAGGAGACATTTAGATTAGACATTAGCTATGAGGTTGGTTAGACACTGGCTCAGGTTGCCCAGAGAAGCTGTGGCAGCCCCATCCCTGGAGGTGTTGAAGGGCAGGTTGGATGGGGCTCTGAGCAACCTGGTCTAGTGGGAGGTGTCCCTGCCCATGCAGGGGGGTTGGATCTACATGATCTTTAAGGTCCCTTCCAAACCAAACCATTCTATTTCAGGGTCCAGGCTTCTTGTATGATTTCCAGTACTCTCTTCCAATGTCTTTTCCCCTAAAAACTACTATAGAAGTGTCAGTTTTCTAGGGAAAAGGCTGAATAGTTTGCTTGTTTTCTCCTTTTCTGTTTCTTCTTTGAAATACTTGTAACCAACTGGATTTCCTAGAGAATAAGAGTTTTGGTTAAGGGGAATGAAAGGACATCTCACACACCTCAGCAGGCCTGAAGCTGATAGACCAAAGTGTTTGTCACAAGGCTTGAAGTGCCTTTAAATAAGGAAAGGATTTAGGAGCCAAGAAAAGGAGCACAAGGAAATTGCTGAGAGTCTCTTCCCTCTCTCTGTGTTTTCTGTGTGCTCTGGTCCTTGTGAGCCCATTCTGGGTCAGGGCTGAGAGGTGAGAGGTGTGGCTGTGGATTTGGATTCATGTTTAGGATGTTAAAGCCCAAGTGCTCATCAAAGTTTCACAGATAATGGAAAAATCAGTGTTTAGACATAGAGACACCTTCAAAAAATACACACTAGATGCTGTTGCAGTTAAACCTCTGGGTTGTATCTTGAGTTTGGGCTACATCTTTTGGTTTACACCTGCCCCTCCTTCCTCTGCTCTTCTGACTCAGATCACTATACTCTTTGTCAGATTTAATGCTCTAAATTATCTAATAGACTGCTACATCAGCTGCTAGCTATACCCCCATGTTAGCACCCATGTGACTTCAGTCTGGGGGGTGGGGAGAGGGAGCTGGACTCTGAACATCTCTCAGGTCTCTCAGGAGCCCTTTTTGCAGATACTGAAGGTCTTGGCCTCTGCTTGTTCACACAAGACCCTTAAAACACTTTTCTGCTGGCTTCAAAAGACAGGCATGCATTTACTTCAGATGGAAAAGCTGAAAGCCTTTATAGCAATATCATTGCTATTCTGGTGATGTCTCTCCTATGTCTCTACGGACTTAGCAGGCAGGTCTTCTGGCAGCCTGAGCTTTGTAGCTGATTCATAGTGAGCTTCTCTTCACATAAAGTCCAGTGAGAAGGGGAAAACTCAGGACAAAAAAAAAAATTGTTTCTTGCCACAGCAGTAAAACCTACACTTTCAAACCAACTTTCCCATAGATTTGAACAGGGACACATTGTATTCTTAGCCCTCCCTCACTCCCAACTAGAGCTGGTGCAGTTATGAGGGTTACTTTATGTTCAGGGGGAATCTCATGTGTTCAAACTCCAGAATTACAAAACAAAATGAAGGGGACCAGCTGGTTTATTTTTCTGGGTTACATGCAAACTGGTCTTCTTCACATAGCTCCAATGTATATGTGCTTCTGTGCCCCAGGAAGGTCCTTTCTCATCTGTGGGATCCATTTCACTTCATTATAGACACGAAAGATTTAATTGTTAAAGCTGAAACAGTCTGTGTGGGCTTTCACTGTAGTTGTTAAAGTGTTTCCAGAGGGGGGATTTATCTCATCTGTTCTAGGAAGTGGTTTTACAGTCTCCTTAATACATCAGTCTCAGCTGTCGCAGTAAATGAGTGAAGCTGTTCCTCTCCTCCCCTGCAGCTGTACAATCCTGCCCATTCCCTTGTGCTAAAGCTCATTTTCATGGGAAACCTGGAGTTGAGTTGGCAGGGAATTGCCTCTGGTGTTGTTTTTGTTTTGTTTGTTTTGTTCTGGTTTTGATTGTTGTTGATTTTTAAGTTTATAGGTTTTAGTCAGGTTTCAGCCAGCTCAGTTTCTTGAACTCTGAGCAGTCAAATAACATCTATTGACAAAAAAAAGAAAGAGAAGGGAAAACCTGTGCAAGGCAGAGGGCTGTCAAAACAGCTCTTTTCCCAGCACCTTGGGAGAACTAAAGTGACTCTGGAGGTGCACCCTTAAATAAGATAAATCTCTCTTTGGGGTAAGTCTCTCATACACCAAATGAGCTCACAAGATCCCTTACACATTTATGGAGGGCCTGACCTCCCTTCTAAAACACAGCCTGAAACACAGGTGTGTGCACCCATTGCTCCCAAGGGATATCACTAACTGCTGTGGATGTAAGGGCTGGAGCTGGGTCCATCTGGCATGTCTTGGCATATTCACCTCCTTCCCTTTGTTGTCTGTCCATCGTGGTTGTGGTGCAGCTTCTCCTTTTCACTCGTGGGGACAGCAGGCACCAGGCAGTGCCAGCATCCTGGTTGAGGTAGAAGTGGTGGGGCAGACAGATGCAGTACCCTGGTCACAAACCATTTTCTCTAAAACTTAAATCCTCTGCAGTTGCACATTGATTTATTTCCCCTGAAGTCAGCCTGAGTGAAGATCAGAGCTGTTTCATTGTGGAATAAGGAACATTAAAAAGGTCCATTAAAACCAATAAGACTTTCCATTCAGTTCACAGGCTTTGCACTGGGTACCACGTTATTTGTGAGGAACAGACAATTTATTCATTTCCCTGCACTGTACAGACAAGAGAACAGGAATGGACTAAAAGCAGGATAAATTTAGAGCTTCCACTCTCCCAGAAGCCCTGGGAGAGAGGGGTGCAGGTGACACAGGAATGCAGATGTGATGAGGGATTTCTGTGGCAGCTGAAGCTCATTGGGAAAAGTTCACCTGAAAGCAATCCCAGTAAAGAAATTGCCTCAGGGAACTGCAACAAATAAGGTTTACAATAAAGAACCAATGACAAGAAAGCAGAAATGACAGATTTATTTTTTTTTTTTCTGGAAGCATTTCGTGATTTATCTCTAACCTGAGTCTCTCTGAGTGATCATATTAGAGCTTAGATTATATAGCAAAGAAACAATGAAACTAGCTTAAAATACAGGCGTCCTTGCTCACTGAATGAAACTGGTTGTTAAAAAATGCTTATATGAGCTAATAGCCTTGAAGCACAGGATGACCAGATGAATAAAATCGGTTTGATGTGCTGCCACAGATGTTGGCTTTTAGTAATGTACACATGCTAATTCTATTGTTAGAGCCTACCGAGTATAAATAACAGCAGGACCATATGGTTTTCTCTCTCCTGTATCTCCTGACTGCAACATTATTTAAGAATGAGCAGAACATCTTGTGACAGCCACACATGCAGTGTAGGTATGGATCATGTCAGTTTGGCTGACATGCCCTATGTGGTCCTCCACCATCTTCTCAACTTGGCTTTGTTCCCTCTCCATAAACATGTTCCCATCAAGTTCTGGAGCCGTAACTTCCAATCTTGACTGATATCATGCTATGAAAAACCCACTGTGATCCCAGCCTTCAGGTTATTTTGGGTGTTTTGAGATGAAAGGCAAATAATAATTATGGATCAGCACTACAGGGAAACCACATAGTACTCAGAAGAGACCCTAGACTAGATGTAGATGTAGCAAGTCTGCTGCAGATGGTGCTACTGCGAGCAGTGTGGACATGCACACCAGCTAGGTCAGGAGCTGAGGTCCATTCTCTGTTGTGATTCAAAGGCAGTAAGGATGTACTCAGGCTATTAGACTTGTTCTGAGCACTATAGCAAGATGAAAGACTTCTCTAGTAGACTAGAGTAGTAGTCTAGTAGATATAGCAAGATGAAAGACTTCTCTAGTAGACTTAGCATCTGTGTCCAGCATATCTAGTTATCTCCCCATACCTTGGCTGCGGCTCTTGTATGCTGGGCAAAGCTTCCAGTGACCTGGACGTTTTTCCTAGAATAGCCTGGAAGCTAAGGACCAGAACCAAGGGAATCATTTTGCCAAAGGATATTGACAAGTTCAGTTGGCAAAGATTAGGGCTCCTAGTGATTCTTGCCCCTGTGCAAGAGTCATTACACAGAGTTTTGGGTGCCACGGGATACAGAAGACACCTGGAAAAGGACTGGGAGGGTTGGGTGATAATTGCTTTTTAGGAATAATCTTCCTCTAACATCAGACAAGACCACAATGAATGAAGCAAGAGAGTCAATAGTTCAATTTTAAACTCATGCACTGTTTTTTAACAGACATTGGCTGCTAATTTGTGTTCTTTTTCCCAAAAGGAGGAGACAGAGGATGGGGTGAGGAGGCAGGGAGGAATGAATAATGTGTCATTCTCTTTTTGTTAAGTGACCTTTTAAAACCAAGGGACTGAAATCCAAATATCAGGGGGGAGCCTGGGGAAAAAATTACAGACACATCACTGCTCTCTGATCTCCCTTCCTCTATTGAAAAGGCAGTGCAGGAGGTTGAGTTAAAGCAAGAAGAACAGGGTCACAGTAGTCAGTCCTTCTTTTTCATTTAAACAACCAGTGCAATCATTTCCCATTTGGCAGATCATTGCTAAAAACCTGGTCATAAATTCTGCATGAGTTGGTTTAGAACATAGAATTACAGATTTACAGCTGGAGAGGACCAGGAAATACTGAAATGGGTAGCATTTGGTATTGACATTAAATATGACACGTCAAACAAAAGGGTTTACTTTGGTGTTCTCTCCAACACACTGCAGCACTAACATTCAAACCAGGATTATGCTCCTCTATCTAAGTTTCAAAGTCATCACAGAGGTCTGTGTGTGCTTGAACTCCAGGAACTGATTCACAGATCATTGTATGATGCCATTGTTTGCACCAGACTCATTGCACATCCATGTTAAAAATCCCAAGACCAGAGGCCACTACATCTGAAAATTCCCCAAAATGATGGGCACCTGGCTCTGGGAAGTCCTCCTTGAGCAGGGCATTTGTACATGATGACCTCCAGAAGTCCCTTCCAGCCTCAACCATTACATGATTCTGTGATGAAGAGAATGAAAAAACTAGGTGTTGCTCATGTTTAAACTGCACAGACCAGATCAGAAGACAAGGTTCATTTTATTCCCTCATTTTATTTCCACAGTTACACATACCAGCACTGCAAGCCTTGATAGTGATCCCACCCAAAAGAACATATTCTGGCATTCATGGCAGTTGGTGTTAAATTCTTCCAATATAACAGGAAGAAAGTAAATTTCTGAAGGAGTTTAGCCTGAGGACCATGTCCCATATTTAGCAGTTGACTCAAATGTTGAACCCATCAATAAGTTAAAGGACAATAAGGGATGTAGGGTTTGAAAGGACATTTTGGCTATTGAATCTATCTCATGCAACCACAGGAAATATTTTAAGGACTAAAAATGTCAATATTATAACCAGATCTCCCATCATATATCACTAACCAATTTCTAGTCTTCTGCAGTAAACTTTAGATCTCAGCCTTCAACTTTGATATACCTGACCAAGAATATGGGGGAGATTAGCACTTAGCTGTGTTTTGGGATCATGCAAGAGGATCCTAAAGACACTGGAGGTGATAAATTGGATAAATATTCTAGGAAGGAAAAAAAAAGCCCATATGGATGGTCCAGGCCAAAGAAAACCCATTCAAGTCTCTGAACTGGGCAGTTTTGCTGAGAAGCAGTAAATAGGTAAGTGCTGGGTCTCGGTTCTAGAATATCACCAGTAGATTGGGCTCATCCTCTGTCTCCAGCCACTGCTGATTTATAATCTGGGGGAGGCTAAAAACAACAGGAAGAACAGTTAAATTTCTCATGTCCAAACATGAACAATATTGATGAAAATTTGCTCTAGGATTCATAGCTACTTGCAGTAGTTCAGCTCCATTTTTAACAACATATATGAAGTTAGTTGTCTTATAACAACTCCTTCACTTGTAGAAAATCAGCAAGACACACATAGTAATTCATGGGCCAGACTGTGGTCCTGGCAATTTGTAATGCTGCAGTAAAACAACAATAAAGATAATTTAAAGAGATACTCAACAGAGTAACAGTTATGGGCAAAATGAGGGAAATAACAAGCTCTTTAGCCAAAATACTGGTTCTCTTCAGCTGAATTTTGAGTTTGGATGGGAAAAGGGTTTCTCATTTCACTTCATCCAGAATCAGGAGATGATTGTAGACTGATAAGACCAACTGTGTTGTTCATGGCACACCAATGCCAGGGGGAAAAAATAGGGATGAATCAATGCTCCTTTCAATAATGCTTCACCTGAGCTTTGTGAGTAGCCTTAGCAAGTGACTCTTCATCCAGCCTGAGAATTTCCCTGTAAGAGGTCTGAACTCATTATGAAATTCCAGAGTGGCCCTGAAAGCTAATGCTGCAACTTGGAACAGGCAAAGTGCTAGAAAGACAATGTGGATTCATGTGAAGCCTGTGAAATGAGAAGGACAATATGGCCCAAAGAGCCACTGATACAGTATTACTGGTAGAACTGGATAGACACTGAAGAGAAGCAAGTTTCTGAAGCATGTCTGGGACCTAGTACATGGGATGGACTCTACAAAGTTTTACCAGATTCACAGGTCACTGAAGGAATAGGGTAGTTATTTTTTTCTCTTCTAGAAAGAAGTGGTGGCAGTTGGCAGCAGGCCATGGCTGGCTGGCTCTGAAGGCTTTAAGCAAAGTCCATCACAGTTTGACCTGCCCTGAGCAAACAGTGACAGAAGGTGCATCTAAGCATCACAGTGACCTGGAGACCTGGTGACTGGTAATGAAATGTTTGAAGTTTTAATTGTCCACAGCCCCTGGCCTACTTTGAGCCTCCTGCAGTGTAGCAGAGCTCTGTAAAGACACAGTGCTGAAAATCTTAGGCTATAAAAACATCTGCTGGCTTTAAAATGACTTAAACAGATTATAGTCATACTGTGATGCTGTTTGTTTCAGCTTCCTTGTTTAGATTATACAGAAGAATTGAGTTTTGGGAGAAAGTAATGGAAGAGAATTAGGTAAATAGGGAGAAGATGCTCCAAATCCATCCCTCTTCACATCAGGCTCTGAGAAGGGGTTGCCTTCTCACTGCTGATAGAGCACTATGGAGACAGCAGGGATTCAGATGACAGTCGTCACCTTTCTGGAAGTTTGACAATTGAAGGTGAGCTAGATTAGTGCAAAACCAGCCCCATAATATAATGCTGTTGCCCAAAACTGCTGCAAAGACTGAACCTCTGATACCAGCTTGCAGAGTGGTGGGGCATGGATGGACACTACAGGCACCCATGGTCTGATAAATGAGCTGCTCCTGCTGCAGGTCAAAAGCCATCACACCCTGTCCATATCAGAAAGGTCAGACAATCAGCATTCAGTCAGGAGAGGAAAAAAAATAAACCTAGGACTCATCAGCATTAAAGCTAATGTTCTAAATGATGCATGGTGACTCATTTATCTGAGTATTCCCATTCATGAGATGGTTGAGGTGTGTTTGGTAGGGAAAAAAAATGAAGCTAAATTTCTGATTTGGCCTGGTCTCCAGAAATTGCCCTTTGGCTTGGAAACAAAGCTGTACCAAAGAAGTAGATATCTTCATATTCCTAAAAAGTCCAAATGTTCTTTGGGACAGAATTTAGTAAGCCAAGAGAGATACCAGGTATTCTTCTGTGATACTGAAATCCTCTGACAAGCCCTTCCTTCTGATTCATGACCTTCACAATAAAGTGCTGAAGAGTAACTGCTTTTGATTATTAATAGAGAATTAATATATCAATAATTGATTCACAAGCTTCACTTACCATTAGGCTGTTTAGCCTATTGTGTAGCCTCTATTTCTTGATATAATTGAAGATCCATTCTCACTCTTTTGTAGATTATCCTCTTTGTAGCAGAATTTGTTTGCCCTCTCTCTCTCTGTCTCTTCTCCTCACCAACATGAACAGCTCCAGGTCTGTCAACCCCTCTCCCAGATAACATGATCTGTAAACCTCTATGGATACTTCTAGTTCCACTTGTCTACATTTAGTCTACATCTTTCAAGTGTGGCACTCAAGTCTGGAGAACTGAGGCACTTCCAGCAGTTAAGAAGAGCCAAAAGATTTGTCTCTCATTTCATATAGTCCAGTCTGGTGTTTGAGTTTTTGAGCAGCACAGGACAACAGAACAGGACATTCAACTTGTGTCCTGGTGGGATCTGCCAAAGTCTCCCAGATACAGTGCCACAGAGCAATAGTCTCAACAGTTGGGTCCCATCCTCAGGATGTCTAGCTTGATTTTTGCTGAGGGTTATTATTTTGTACATATCCACACTGATTTTCTCATACTGGTCCATCTCACAAAGCAGTTTTCCATTTTCTCCTGCTTGTCCATCTCCCAAAGCAGCTTTCCCACTCTTGTAATAGCTACAAAATGGGACAGATATTCACTGATGAAACCACTGGAGACTGCAGGAGCCACTACAAGCTCTGTGGAAAACTGCTTAATACATCACTTTAACAGCAAATCTTTGACAACTTCTTTTGGTTTCTGTTTATTCAACTAGTTTTGCAACAATTCTATGAATGTTTCTTGCTGAGTCTGCTTCCATTACTTGTTTATGAGGATATCATATGAGGTATTGTCAAAAGTCTTAAGTAAAAAAGCCTTCTATTGTTACTGTCTTCACAGGCCTGTTATCCTGTCATAACAGGAGATTATATTTGCTTTACATGATTTCTTCTGAACAAATCTATATTGGCTGACACACATTTCTTTGTTATTTGCCAGTAAGATCGTTTGATTATTATTTACAAACTGCTCAACTATTTAATGAAGGAGGAGAGTGTTTATGTTTTCTCTTGTCTTCTGAAACCTGAAGTTAGCCCAGCTTACTTCCCTTTTTTTCCCCCTTTCCTCACCCTTTAAAAATGGATGTGTACCCACCCTGCTCCTCTCTTTTTATTACCCATCCAGCTTTATGTTAAAAGCCACTGGGTTTTCCTCCCCATTTTCCTGACTGAATGCTGCTTCTGCACCTCACTGCTCTGCCTGGTAAAAGCCTTTCCCTCTCATTTTCAGCCTGGATTTATTTCTGGAAAGTTTACACCTACTTTCTCATTTGTCTGGTCTGTCCTTTAACTTCAGCAGTTCTTCCCCTCCTACTGCTGTTTATCCCCAAGGAGATATTTGCAATTACACCCTTTCAGACTTCTTTTTGCCAGGCTAAACGGGAGAAGGTGTCACCTATTTTCTTTATTATTTTTTTTTTCCTGCATCTTATCAATCCCCAGAATACATTTTCTGCACCCTGGCCTGGGTGCAGAAAACCTGTTGGTTTTCCTCTGTCTTTAACATGTGTGACCTGACTTGTCCCAAGCCCAGCAGGCAAGGGCTCAGAGGTCACGGATGGTGACGTAGCTGCGGGTCATGTTTGCCTCTTCCATGGCTGCATCTGGCTGGTGTCTGGGTCCAGGAGTGACTCACACCTTTCTAATTCAAACCATAGAACAGAAATCCCCATTTTTCATCCTGAGATGCATGAGATCATTTTATGCTGCAGAGCATAATCCTTTTTTTATTGTTTTGACAAGCTTCAGAGGCTTGTGGTTATTCCTGTGTGATTCTCCCCATTCTCTTTGTATTCATGCTGCTCTCCAGCTTCATATCCCCACTATACTCCATGACTTCACTCTGACTTTCTCTGCCAGGCTTGCTTACAGATATATTTTACTGATATCACTCTCCAGAGAAAGTTTGGAAGAATCATCCCTTTTCCCTTTGCCCATTACAAGTTCCTCTAGCTCCTTCCCCACCTTACTCCACTGGTACCTTCCAGCTGTATCTGCCTTGTCTGGAAATTTCCACCATGATGTAGAGGTGCAGAAAGAAGTGGGAACATTTACTTCTTTTCTTACATTTGCAGCATCAGCTCTCAAATGCAACTCAGCTACCAGGAAGCCTTGGTAAGCCCAGGGTGAACCAAACCATTAATTGTTTGTTAATTGATTCTAGGAGTGTTAATGCAATTCTAGGAGCAGGGTTGTGACCCACAGCAGCTTCCTAGGTAGGACTAACATCCCACAGCAAGCTTTAAAACCCCTGACTCTCTCTCCTCAGTAGAGAGAACCAATTGCTTTCACTTCATTAAAACAAGAAGTCATGCTTTGGCCCTTACTCCTACACACATTCAGCCCAAGCTCAACAGCAGCATTTCCTGAAGCCTGAATTGTGGGGTGGATTTGTTTTGTTTTGTTTTAGTTTGTTTTTTCTTCAGCA
>NW_009952895.1:1268952-1310817 GCF_000747805.2 Chaetura pelagica | reverse complement strand
TCAGCAGGATTTTGAGTTCTTCTGATTCCTGAGCAGCATATTATCAAGCTAATATGTGAGAATCACCATTTTAAGTATCTTTGCAACAGCCTTATGCCTTGGGGAAATATATTATCCTGGGATTTTTTTACAGGCAGGGAACTGAAGCACAGAAGCAAAGGGTCAAATCTGACACTGTAGATTTATTCCAGGGCAACCCAGGGAAGCAGACAGCTGTATAAAACTGCACTTACACAGTGATTAACCAAGCTATTCAATTTGTACTTAATGTTTTATTACAGCCTTCTTATAGTTTTGCTATATTTACTAAATCTCCCGTGGAGCAGCTCAGGGTCAGGATGCTAAATCAGCATAATGATATTCAGATACCAGGCACTATGGAGAAACAAATACATTTTTACATGTCTAGCCTTCTAAAATGAAATGTCTGAGTCAGCAGCATCATGGGTGGTGGGTGACACTGCTCCCCTGCACCTTGCTCCCTAAGCACCAAACCCCTCAGCATGGGCCTGGATTATCCAAGGACAAACTTTCAAGTCCCATCACTTCTAAATAGAATTAGGCTGTCTGAAGTGTGATTTATATCTAGGAAATTATGATAATTGACTCAGAGCTGGGTGCTTTGACCCATCTGACTTTGATGTTCATGTGCTTTCCCCAGTGCCAGGTCACACTCACTGGTGACAGAATTTTCCACTTTTCATCCTTGCTTTGAGTTGACTAAAATCTGCCTTTTTCTCTCAAACTGGACAGCTGCTGCTGTCTCTCTCTGCCTGTTCAGAAAAAGGCTAAGCAGGTTTTCAGCTTCAGGGGTTTGCTGGAGGGAAGGATCAGTGAAATGGCAGACAGAGAGATGCAAAGAGCAGGTTCAAATAAAAAAAACCCAACATAATAATATCCTCTTGGCTTGCCCACGGGAGGCCCTGAAAGGATCCTCTCCAAATGGCACCCCTTGTTTACTGGGGAGGGCTGTGCAAGGTGATTCCTGCAGCCAGAGACAATCTGGGAGATTTCTTGACTCATTGAACAAAGCTGATTTACAGTTGGTGGAAGCTGCAAAGTGAAACTCACTGTAATGGGGATTGTTTTAGTGTCTGATGCAGGTTAAAGCCACGAGGCCATAAATAACATCAATGTGCTTCAAATTAAATCAAGCAATGGTGAAGGGTTGGGCTCCTCTTTTCAGGGTAGATGCTGGAACATAGTTGGCTGGTTTGTGCTGATTCATTTAGTCCCTCTTGATACCTAATCATATTTATGAGCCACTCTGGGCTGGGAGAAGGTGAGGCAGATCCTGTACCTCACAAGATATGTAAATGGATGCTGTGTGGAGCTCCATGACCCTGCCTTGGTGCCTCACCTTGCAGCAGGACGTGCAGATAATCCACCTCGGTGCCTGGAAGGGGAGGGGTGGGTGCTGGGGCTATGTGGGGCTTCTCATTAGATCAGTCCCTTCTCCATCACCTCCCTCTAATCCATCAAAAAATGCTCAAGGAAAAATAATTCCTCTGTAACAGTACTGGTTTTCTGATTTATGGCATGAGCTGTCAGCTCTTGAATAGACTTTGGGGCTGATTTTGCTGCAGAGGGGAAGAGGAGTCCTTTTGTTAAGGAAGGTGCTGCTAAAAGCCAATACTCAGAAATTAATGCTCTGTGCCCTTGGGATGACCTTTGAGTTATTCTCCTGTGGTCTAGAAGCAGAGACTTTTTGTGGTTTTTTGGGGGTTTTTTGCCCTTTCCTCTTTTCATCCCTCCTTTTCCCAGGTGTGAGGGCCAGAAGGAAGACCTCACAGCCAACCAAGTCCCAGGAGGGCCAAGGCTCAAAGAATGAAACAAAGGCTTGTAAACCTAAAGCACATCTCAGAGCAGCCACATTCTGACTCTCTGAGCCTATTTTCAATCAGTTGCAATGTAACTGTTTTGGGATGATGACAAACCTTTGGCTATGGCTCCCTGGGAATTGGATGCCTCCTAGTGCCACAGGTGTTGGCTGTCTTACCCATATCATTATCTAGCTGGAAAACTTGCAGGGATGCTAATTTAAATGTCAGCTTTGCTTAGTATTTTATCATCAAAAGGACATTGTGCAGCAAGTTTGTGACCTGCACAATTTACCTCAGGGAATGCCTTCTCTGATGACCCAAAATTGGTGGCAGCTCAGCTCAGACTGAACTGGGATTTTATTAGACTGCTGTTTAAGGATGAATCCAGCTGAAAACCACCTGCAGAGCTGCCTGGACCCCCTTCTGACTGTTTAAAACAAGTGTCACTAAATCAGACAAATGCCAGTGCTGGGACACAGCAGGCACTAATTTAACCCATATGCTCTGGGAGTGCTCCTACATCTGTTGGTTCTGGGCAGAACTAAACAGTGGAATTACGTTTTTTTTCTCCTCCCATCAAGTAAAATTGTATCACAAGTTAGCCATGCAAATTTAAGCCCACTGGAAAGTAAGTAATGAGGACAATTTTTGGCTCAGGAGAACACCAGTAGTAGCTCACTAATTGGTGTTAGCATAGTGGAAACTGAAAAAATTCAGGGCTGGAAATCAGAGGTAAAGTTGGCTGGGTTGGAAACAACTGCAGTATGAAGTGACACATCCTGACACAGATGAGATATTTATTATATGAAGCAAAATATTTTGGTATCTATAGGAATTTGTCTCTCCCCCATAGCCCAGGCTGTCCCAGTGTAACCAGTGGAAAGTTATTACCTCTTCAATGAAACTTAACCCTCTCCTTACCTTCACAGAGCTCAGCCACAACATTATTGCCACTTTTGTGGAATATTTATGCTTCCCAGAGTCTGTCCTTTCTCTAGCTCTTTTGTCAAACATCTTTATTCTTGGCCACCTCGTTTCTTCACTATTTTATTGTACTTAAAGCCTTTTAGTTTTCTTACTTGTCTCATTCTTTAATAGCTTGACAACTAAGAAAGGGTTGAGACAAAGTAAGACCAAAAGCTAGTTCCTATTCTTGTAAAACTATTCAAACTATTTTGTTAAAACTATTCCATGATTCTATTCTATGGTTTTATGAAAGCTTGTATGTAAAAGAAATAAATCAATGTAGTATCAATACCTGATAGGAATATATCATTTACATAAGTATAAATGCCTTAACTATAGCCAAGGTCAGGTTTCCAAATACTCAGTGTTTAGTGCTTGGATTATCTAATTTATTTTTATCATCATGTGTCATAGTGTATTTCAAGATTAGTCACAGAAAATTCACATGGAATATCCAGCACAACTGAAAGTTCTCAATTTTGTGATGAGATTGGTCTGAAAACAATCTCAAAATACTTTGTGAGAAGAAACTTCAAAGTTTCTCTTTGGATTTAGGCATATGACCTTCACGGCATATTTCCTGCCAGGAATTTTCAGGCTGTGTCACTTCAGTAATTCAAAAGGTGTGTATAAACATGAAAATGGTAGTTTGATCATGTAAGAGCATGTTAGAGCAAAATATTAGCATTTTAATGGTATGTGTGGTTATATTCATGTTGCTTGTTGTTGTGAAGGACTATCCAAATAAACTAATCCCCATTAAGGCAGAGAAGGTTATAATGAAAATTTAATTAGGATTTTTGAAAATAGTGAATATGGATTTTCATCAATAATTCTTCTTCTCACCTAATGACTTCAAGCTTAACATATCTTTCTGAAAAGACATTTTGTCTTGATTTAGCAGCTCCCAATGAGAAAGAATTTGCCATGAGGCTCAGTAATTTGTTCCAATGGTTAATTATCATGCCTTAAATATGTACATCTTATTTTCAGCTTGCATGAGGTTTACTCACATATTAATTGTACATTTGATTGTAATTCATCCTATCTTAGCACTAACACTTCATTTATTATTTTTTTTTAATTCCTTGATTGGATGACATATTTAAATAACCAACACAGCATGAATGATGAAGTTTTACAATCAATTATACAAATGCAAACTTTAAGAATTGAATTTCAGCTGAACCATACACAGATTGTTTGCTCTGCAGTAGCCCTCCAGTTTTTTAATACGTGCATGGAAATGTTGAAGAAACCCAACCACAACGTGGCTTTATCCAAGCACACCAGTCTCTTACTGTTTCTTTTCCTGTCAATTTACTCAAAAAGCACAGAAATGCCTCCAAGGTGAGAGACCAGAGTCTGTGAGCAATGAGTTCTGCTCATCTGATTGAGACTGGTGAAGCCTACTACTGGGTCATATCCTTGAAACATGTTGTTATACTGCTGCCTAAAGGAATAATATTGGACAATGATCATATTTTGTGATGCTCTTAAAACTTTTGGGAAGGGATCAGTGGGTTTTGGGGCATTATATTGTGCCAAGCATTGCAGAACAGAGACAGAGGAGTATTGGGCACATATCCTGCTGCTGCAATAGCCTCATCACCTATTCCTGTTCTACGTTGTCTGCAGGGGTTTTCAGCTCTCCCGTGGTATCTGCATATTGGTTTTGGTAGTTAGAAATCATCCTTGGGAGTTCACACAGAAATATACATAATCAAAACCAGTCCTGCTTTAGTACTGTTTAATGTCCTGGCTTGCTCTATTTGAATGCATTATGGTATTTGTTTGTTTGCTTGTTTATTTATTATTTCTGTTTTGAGCTGTTTTTTATAGATTGCTCAGTCTCATAAACAGTCCTTCATCTCTGGGTGAAGAAGATCCTTATGAGATACATCTACAGTTTCATTGAAAACTTGATTGAATATTGTGATGGCAAAAGGACAGTTAGCTGATAAAGCTCTTCCAGCTTAAATGAGATCAGTTTTCTTTATGGTGTTGGAACAGCATGATAGAAAATCTGAATTTTCTTACAGGAGATACTGCACTATACAAATGCTCAAGTAGTATGGACACCAACATTTTTAGATAAATTGATAAAGAGATGGATTTCTGAGCACAAATCTTGAATTAATTTCCCTCTTAGAAAGGTTGTTTTCCAGAACACCCTTCAAACAAGTCAAAGTTATCTTGGCAGTGCTGTGATAACTGTGTACAGTCTCCAGACTCTGAAACTTACTGGTGACACTCGAGACAGTTTGATTGCCATTACTTTACAGGTCTTGATTTGGAAGGCAGGGAGTGAAATCATTGGACATATACATAGGTTCCTACAGCTGATGTCAATAAAATTTCAGTTCATTTGAAATGTGTTTCTGAATAAGCACTGAAGTACCAGAGAACTTTCCTAACTAGGGAAGTATGTCTTGATGTGTGATTTGGGAAATAGGCCCTTATACAGAGAGATAATATAGTGACAGTACAGATGTCCAAGATAAAAAGGACATTATTTTTCTGTTCTCTTTTAATTAACTAGAAGGGGAACCTCAGGTAAGAAAATTACATGTACATGAAATTAGATGAATTCTTATCTGTGTTCTATGTGCCCACTTTGATTTGTACAAAGAATCAGAGAAAGGAGAAAAATATTAATGGATGTAGATAAAACTTGAAAAAAATATCAACTTTCTCATTGAAATGTTAACTTCATTGTGATGAGAATAATTCCATCAGGATTCCCCAGATTCCTCTTGCTTTTCAACCAAATATTTTGTGAAGCAAATGATTCACTAATCGATTTAGCACTCATTGGCATGGTAGGATTTGGGGAAGGTTGGACAGAATGGGCACCATGAGGGACAAGATGACATGAGAAGTGGGACAGTGTTGTGTTGCAGTTGACAGGATAATAAAGCAGGGGATAAGAAGACAAAGATTAGTGAGAGAAGCTGGTGTGGGGAAAGAGCAGAAAGGCAAGGAGAGGATACCAGGCACACTGGATGGGAGGCACCTGCTCCAGTTTAAGTACCTAATAGGGGGATCTCTAGGTTAGGGTTGATCACCTTCTTCACCCTTGCAGTTAAAGGGAATAAATAAGTGACGTCAGGAAACAATGTTCCCAGCCTTTCCTGTGCATAATGTTCATTGTCTTTTGTGTCAGTCTCTCTTCAGTGAATACAAAAGAGCCTGCTCTCCTGTGGTTACTTTGAGGGTAAATAAATCCCCTGTCCCTTGTAGAGTCCATGTTCCTTCCCAAAAGATGACATGAAAGGAGCAGCTGATTTGTCTGACCTGATCTTAATGACCTACTAAGAAAGGAATTCTGTCACTGCAGACAGCCTGTTAGCAGCAATCTGCAGAGGCTTTTCCTGTTATCCAGGGAGCCTTTGCTGTTGGACATTAACTGGACTGCACCTTGGGCTGGGTTACATGGGAGTCTGTACAAAATGGTTGGTCACAAGTTATTTTATTACCAACTTTATTACATGTTGCCACACCTGTGCTCCTTTTCCTGCCTAAATAAACTCAATCTGGTTGATCTTCTCACAAACTTTCTTTGAACTTTTTATCCTGTTTCTCTGTTCCATTATATGGGACATTTCATGGTCCTCAATTTATTCTAAACTTGATTTCTATACCTCTGTCAGCTTTCCAGCCTCACTTGGACTCACTACAGATGAATTTCTTCCAGAGCTCCTGCCTGGGGAAAAACTGTAAACCTGCATTTAATGTTAGCAGGGGGACATTTTCCATAATCCAAAGATGTGTATTTTTTTGTCATTAGCTACGGGCATCCTTCTCTCACCTGCTCCCACAGGACTATATCCTGAGATGTGGAATTGTGTTACTATGAGGGCAGACTTTGTGGAGGTACAATCTTAAGAGCACCAGGGGAAATGCCTTGGATCCTCTTCTACTAAGCAAAGTGGCCAAGAGATAAATGTGACAAAGCAGCACGCAGAAACGCTAGATTCTTAGTGCCTGCTGTGGGACACACATACATAATGCAGGCAGTAAATTGGGTTAATGGGTCTAAACAAAATATTAATGCTCAGAGGGGAGAAAGGGGCTGTAAATTGCAGGGTGAGGGGGTAACTTTATATGGAAAATGTGAATCTCACATACTCTCTCTGGGGAGAGGTCACTGTCAGGATCCCCAAAGATGTATTCTGTGGCCTGGATCTGAGGGAGCTGAGAGGTAGAAGAGAGCAGGCCATCCCCTTCTGTGGTCAGAAAGCTGAAGTAAATAGTTTAGTTTCTGAAGACAAGTTACACAAACTCTGGAAAAACCCATTACTAATGGGGTTACTTGGTAAGAGCATTTACACTGCTGGGTGATGGGCAGTTTTCTAAGCTGGACCAAGTTTCTGTACTCCAAGGCACCTGAAAGCTGGAGATAGGACACTGGATAGGATTTACCTGTGCCCTAATTACACTGAAAAATATCCAGGGCTCCTGGCTAGTGTGTCCTGTTTATGCTTTCAGGCTTGTTGCATTTCAAAGCTGGAGTCAAGAAGTCCCTGACAAACAAACATGGATTATTGTGTGCTTTTCACCTTCTGCTATGAGTTAGGGTATGATTTGCTCACCAAAGCATTGTCAGAGCTTTCCTTGTTCTCATCACAGAGCAAACATTCTTGATAATTTCTGTTCATCTCCTATGGTGCTTTTCAGCTTGGGAGACTAAATGATGTCTTACTCTTGGAAGACCCTTAGGTGATTGCTCTTGTGAGGAAGAGGTTTCGGTGATGGTCAGAGGATCTTCTGGTATTGTCTTCTTACATGATTTGTTTATACTGTCCTCTTTCCTTGGATGTTCACACTGCAGCTAATCACAATCCTATTTCAGGACCACACAGTCCCAAGAAATCTCCTTCACAGATTAATCTCTGGCTGCCACTTCCCACCATCAGCTTCTCAGTATCTTTAACAGTCTTCTCTGCTACAATTATCTTTGAGAGTTCTGGTTTCTCCAATTGCTTGCTCTGACCCTCTTTCCAGAATCAGGGGAAAGGAGAAATATGGAGGTGTCTAATCTAGTACATCCCTCTCCATGATTAATCCAGAGCACTACACATTATTTGACAGGACGCTTTACCATGTCCCTCTGATAACAACATGATAGAGTCTATGGAAATGTGATTGGATTTTTCTTTTTTTTCAGTTCACCTTGTAACCTTCTACTAGATCAGGATGTAAGATTTCCTTAAAATAGACACTTAGATGAAGTAAAGGGTTAAGATGATTTCTGTTTACTCCTATGTGGTAACTGGTACAGAATCAAGTAGATCATGATCTTATTGCTGAGGTTAACAGGAATTTGTTATCAGAATATAACCTTCAGGTTCAAGGTCTAAAAAGAAGTATCTGTTTATTTTATTTTCTGAACATTTACATATAACTGCTTTTTTTTTTTTCTCCCCTTGTGTTTAGGTTGTTATTGATTGCTGTTTGCCACACATCACATTTGTGTGGTTCATGGTGACTTCCTTCTTTGTCTAAGTGTTTGCTCACATCACCATGCCCCTTGTTCAGCTTTAATTGAATGCCTGGCAAAGTAAGGGCTCTTGAATCACAAGTAGATGTTCATCAATGATAAGAGTAAAAAGACTAGATGCCCCTGGACATTTTTTTTTTAATTTGTCACAGTGAATGTGATTCAGTTGTGTAGAAATACACAAAGAGCCAGAAAAAAAGACAGCTACATATAAATGCGGAAAGACAAACAGTGGTTTGTAGTCCAGAGCAAGTTCTCTGCACTGGTCTTGTTCTTATGAAAAGCTGGAAATGGAACAGCACAACCTGTGTTGACTCTTCTGAGCTTTGCCTATGTAACTTTCATTCTTCTACCTGGATCAGGTCAATCACAGTTGGAACATCCCATGGCCCACATACTTGCAAAATCCTCCCTGTTTATTTCTTCATTTTCTTGGAAGTGGTACAGGAAGGACTTTCTTTCCACAAAGATCAAACAATTATTTTTACTTATTGTAGGTTATAATACCTTTGGCCAGGCTGGGTGAAAACTGAAATATCACAGATGTATTTACTTCCATTTTTAAAGGAAATGAGTTTGCCTTTCTCCAATCTTTTGTTGTTCACTACTTATTGCAGTAGTTGCTGAGCACCAAGGTACATTTGAAGACACAGCCTCAGAGGCCTCAGCAGTGCAAAAACCTTCATACCTCTAAATGTTGGTGCTGTACCTCATTCCTTGGTGTCATGCAGATGCAATTTTATGGGTTGATCAATGTGTAACTCAACAGTTACACAGAAATAGAACAGCAGCAGCAATTCTCAAAGTGTGCATTGATAATGCACCCAATGGGGAACTGAAAGATCATCATACCATGTATTAATTGATAAGTAAACCCATCAGCCATTCTGAAGCATGGATAGTTTTCAGAATATGTCGTGCCGAAGTTGGAAACAAGACAAACTGCTCACTACACAACATTTATGCTTCTCTACAGGATGGAAAAGTGTGAATGTTCAACTACAGAGGCAAAGAAAATTGGACATGCTCCAGGGAGCTCATGATCCATGTGTTTCATGAGATGAAACAGATGGATGAAGCAGACACACGGAGTGGGTAGGAGGAGGTAGGAGGATGTGTTAAAGGAAATGGCTTTGTAGAATTAGCAGCAGTTCATTTTCTAGCACAGATCTCCCCTTGGCATTGAAAAAGTCACTTAAGATCGGGTTGAGTTTTGTGGTTTGTTTTTTTTTAAAAAAACAATATCTGAATGGGTGTTTGGAGGAATTTTAAAAGTGAGTAATTTGGGAACTTTCATGGAAGCCATGAGGATTTGGAGATATTTGTTCTTCTGACTTTGTACTTGGAAGTCTTGCTACCTGTCTCTGATCCTGATGTCCAAAATTTAATGGATGAGGTTTCACATTGAAACAGGCTGTGGAGTCAGGCCCTAAACTCTTGGTGATATTGAATTTATGGAAATAAATAATTCCTTTTTATAAAGCCTTTGAAAGTCTGCAAATGAAAAGACCTGAGTTACAAAGAATTAAAGGAACAAAAAAACTTCCAACCAGCATCACATGTATATACTTGTCATGGTTAGATACCTTTACTTGTCCCTCTTATGTGACAAACAACACTGGCATCTCCAGAGTTATTGCTGTGCTTAATCACAAGGGCTGACTATGCATTAGATATTTTAATTAATTTTTGCTAGAAATGTTTTAAGTCACTGGTTGGATTCCTAAAACAAGGAAGTCCTGCCTGTTAGAAACAAATTACCCTTTTCCACTCACATTATTCCCCAACTTCCTTATCCCTGCAAAGCAAGAACTTGCCATTTTGCTCCTCTGACCCAGCATATTGCAGAGAGCTTCCACTGCCTCAGTGAAACAATGGGCTTCTTTAGGTTCCAGGCACTGGCATTAATTACTGGTTGTTTAGAAACAAGAACCAGGAGAAAAAAGAAGTACGTGATCTTCTGATGGTCACAAATCATCAGAAATGAGTTCATGTCTGGGTAGTTGATAAGGTTCAGAGAAAGACATTTAAGCTTGATTCAGGGTCATAGGTGTTGTCTGTTGTAATTTGAGAGACCCCAGCATACACAAGACATCTTTACAGGCTAATAAGTATGATGTAGGCCTGATGGGAGACCTGTGCCCTTCTCTAGCAGGTGATGGAGACCAGACATCATGCTCTGGAACCTCTGAAATCACATCAGACACTTGCTTCAGCAACTAGACACTGTCCCTGATCTCTAGCGACTGTGCTGGGAATTCAGGCACCCAATGCATGTATATGACTCTGTTTAGATGTTATTAATCTGTGATCAGATCGGTCTTATCCTAACTATGACTTGTCCTTCTCCTCTTGCTCCATCCTCTTGTTCCCAGTGTTTCCTAGGGACCACACCCCAGCACAGTCCCGTGACCTGGGCATTGACTGCAGAGGCAGCTCCTGGGGGTGAAGGACCTCAGAGGCACAAACATATCATGCCATAACAAATCACTGCAGCACTTCTCCATGTTCATCAGTCCTTTGCAGGAGCTGATTCCCTCCTGGGAATGAAGATTCATGTCAAATCCCTTCATGCTTGCAGGATGTGGAAATGTGGCATGAGCATGGAGAGGTATGTTGGTGGCAGGAGTTTGCTTGATGGTCCTTCCTGTCTTCTCCACATAATTAACAGAATGTTGGCTGATTTTTGAGGGTTTTCCATCCCTTCCTGCCTACTTTCATGGTCTAGTCAATAACCATTAGCCATCCATCAACGAAAAACTTCTTTCACAGCACTCCTTAGTTATTAACTACTCTTCATCTTCCTTTGAAACTTCAGAGACAAAGCTCTGCTGAAATGTTTGCAGAAAAATCCCCAAGAGGTGATGGACTGAGGTGGGAGAGAAGGGACAGCAGATTGTGCTTTTCTATTTCTATTTAAATGTGTTTCTATGATTCACAACAATGCACTTGTGCTTACATGAGATTGAAGTAAGTTTGCAAAGTCTCTGCTCTAGCTGTTCCTCTGCCTCTTTCCTTTCATCTTGCTGTTTGTCAAACATTCCCTTTCTGCATTTTGTCTTTTTTTTGACATTTTAGCCGTCCCAGGGAGCAACACTGGCACTTTCACACATCACCATAATAGAAATAAAAGCTTGAAAGATGGAGATCTGAGACCTGCCTATTCCTGGGGCATTGCAATGCAACATGATGAAAGATGTAGCTTGGCTGGATCCTCAGGAGATCACAAGAAGCCTGGAACCATAGCTCCTGAGAATAGCTGAGTTGATGAAGGCAGACAAACATCTATGCACTGTTTTTTGTTTGTTTTTTTCTGGTGAAAAGTCCTGTCAGAAATTGACATTTTTTCTTCACATGTGGTTAAGATGAAATTTTGATTTCCACTGGAGAAATAATGTTTTATTTAAGATTTTTGTTGAATAGCTCTGGCCTGCCTACATTGACACATACTTCACACAATGTAAGTGGAAACTCCCTGATGATTCTTTCCAATCCAATCCAATTCCTAATGAGTTTCAGCTCAGAATGAACAAAACCTTTGTAGCTGGGTCAGAGTCTCCATGGGCCCAGACGGTCCCAACTCTGATACAATCAGTTAAATCATATCGGTAGCATAAAATTTGATCCCAAACTTTCTGAGTGAGATGCAATTCCAAATGTAATTCCTGTCATCACTGCTACTGGAAGCATAGTTCAGGGATGACCAGCTACCTTTGCAATTTAAATATGCTTCAGGTAACAGAACAGCTTCTGAGTTAAAGTCTGTGTCTTACTGCCAGAATAAAAAATAACAACTGGCATAATGGGTTGGGAGCAATTTCTTTCTGCTTGCACAACCCATCTGCAGGAGCTAGGGCACTTCCCAAATACTTTATAATTGACAAATAAAGTATATCAAAACTAGTCCAATGTATCAAACTATTTTGGATATCTTCACATGAATATTTGGCTACTAATTTTCAAGTACGTTAGGGGGAAACAAAAAGGAGACGTGCTGAGATGCTGTCATGACAGGACATACATGGACTAAAGGGTTGGTAGAGTGAGGTTATGGTTGGACTTGATGATCTGAAAGGTCTTTTCCAACCAGAATGATTCTGTGATTCTGTAAATACCATCCCAATGCAGAAGAGCTTCAGCAGCTCCTGCTGATGCATCACCAGCCTCTGTCCTTGCAGCAGCTGGCTCAGGGTGCTCAGTTTTATGAGCTGGTTAGCTCATATGGTTGTTAGCTACAAAAGATGTTTTAAGGCCCTGCAACTCAGTCCCCCCCCAGCTGGAGGGATGACGTGCTGCCTGTATCACCTTAGGGTTTTGAAAAATACCTAAAAATACAACAGTCTGCAATTGACAGAAGTGATTCAGTCCCTCAGGCACTCCTAAAAAATCCCCCCAGCGTGGTGGAGGGGTCGCAGCAGACACTGGGGCTGAGGCAGGCAGCATTCATTTTTAATTTGGGGGTTGACAACCTTATGTTAGGGCTGCCAGAACAAAGAAAAAAGCCTGAATGTATTGAACTGGAGACATTCCTCCTGAGCCATGGAAAAATAATAGCTTGACATTTCTAGGTGTCAATGGGCACAGCAGAGAGAGGGCTGAAGGGGAGGGCAGTAGGACACTTAGCTGGTTGTTCTGCTCCACACATGCACAGCAACCTTCTAATTCCGGTTGCACACACATTTTCTTCTGATCATAAGGTATTGGGAATGACTTGAAAGAAGACACCAACCAAACCCTCCCACCCCTCCTCGATTTGTTTAATGAGGTCATTAAAAAGATGCATGAAAGGCTTGCAAACAAGCTCTGAATTTTTATGCTGTAGTGGCGATATCAGCGTGGCCTGGGCATAGAGAAAGGCTATTAGGGAAATGAGTGTGCTTGTTACATCTTTGAAAGCATTTTTCACTCCTTTAGCTACTCTGTTGAAGAGACTTGAAAGTAACGTGTGTACTGAGGAGCAGAAATGGTCTGCTGTAATGTAGCCTGAGAAAACCTTTCTGTCACAGGAAAATAACATCTCATTTTCTAATGAGATTCTCTCATCTGTCCTGCATCAGGGAGCAACTTCCCAAGGGAGGGAGATGATGCCTCCAACACTCCTCCAACAGTGATCCTCTGAGGCAGCAGTGGGAACTGGTACAGCTCTCAGCTTTGTGGCCTTTAACCCGTACCCCCGTGAGTTGTATAACCCCAGAGACAGGGTAAAAGAAAAATATCTAGAAAACTTCTGGAATGGGAGGGTGGAGTCTCAGCTCTAGATCTTAAGGCTGAAACATTTTAAGATTTGAAAGAACCTCTGTTTTTATGTGCACCAGCTCAGACGCTTGTAGAGAGCTGATATATATATATATATTAATTATTATTATTATTATTCAGAATGCTACAGGTGTTTGATCACTTTGTTCTATTTCTCTACTTCTGCCCTATCATTGTCCTGAAGCATGGAAACAGGAAGATTACAGCACTTTCAATGCGCTGGAATCAGCACTTTCTGCAGATAAAATTGCCTGCAAAGCCACATTTTTGGTCTACATGAGAACAAGGTTCAACATTCAGAAAAAACTCATCTTGTGGGTAGATGTAATACAAACTGAAGGCACAGGCTGAAGCTTTGTATGTGTCTTGGAAGTTATTTTTTTTGTTTCACTCTTTTCCTTTCTCAGCTGTTGGCATCAAAGGCCATAGGATAAAAGGATGAACACCCTTGCAAGAGCTGCCACTTAAAGCTCAAATACTCAGACCCACTTTCCTCACCATTTCCAGCTTGCAGCCCTTTCCCACAGAAGCCCCACCACTGCAGACCAGTCCACCCATCCAAAACAGCAGCTACTGACACAGAAATAACTTTCCCTGTGTGCACAGAGGTGAAGCACATGGACACTTAAACAGTTTTTGCCCTTACTTGGGGAAATTAGAATTTACTTGAATTTTCCATTGGGAAATAACAGTGTGTCAACCTGCCCTGAAGCCATTGCTATTGTGCATCCAGCTGCTCCTTGAGTCACTGCCATCTCAGAGAAGTTTTCACCATTAAAAGTTGCTAAATAAGCACAAGAGGTGAAAAGAAAGAGAGGGAAATGTGGACTCTCTCAGAACAATAATTAAACCCATGCATTTCTGAAAGGACAGTGATCCCTCTATCCACGGTCCTTTTCTAATGATCAACACTTTCTGCAGCTCAGATGTTCTCCCTCTCTCCTCCACTTCAGAAATGGAAGAAATAATCACCTTAAGGCATGACAAAATTCATGCCTGATAGATTTTCACAAATATTTTGCCTTGTTTACTGAGTTGGCTGAACAGTTCCTCCCAACCACTGCAGGTTTGTTTCAGAATCTCGAACCAGGTTTTATTGTACATCGTGTCATAATAGCAGAACAAGTTCCAGACTTTTCAGCATCCAGAATTGGCATGGTTTTCTAAGCAAAACTGAATAATATAAAATTGGACTTTTTCCTCAGTTCATGGAAGAAAAGTCAACGTTTAAAGATACAAGCATTTATTCCCTCTGCCACCAGGTCTGGATGCCAAATCTGAGAGAATCACACCTACCTCAGCTCCAGGTACCTTAAGAAAGACGTCTGACTTCAGATATTTCAAGCTGTAACTTGAATCCTACTTGTATTATTACTTGGTCATCTGTTAGGACTTGTTTGTCCTCATGAGTGTGCAGTGCCCAGAGCAGAAGGATCCTGATCTTGATGGAGACCCCTAGAAGATGCAGCTGGAGACCAGTCCAATCTGACAATCAGATTATTTTTTACACACTGGGAATGAAACTGTTGTTCAGGTATGTTCAGTAGCTTCAACACTACCCTGGATAACTTCCTAACTGGAAAAAAGTTGATAGTGCTTGTGATGAACACACTTTAGTGTCAATGATAGATGCTTTGCTCAGGTGTATGTGTTCTGTCTCCAAGTGATCTCATTTCATTGAAAATGCATCATTGTTTAACATCTCTCTGACTTGTTCTTTTGCCTTGGAAGGGAGGTGGGGGGAAATAGTTTAGTCTTTTCTCTGCTTCTTATTGATAAATGTCCTCTTTATTTACATACTCTAAAGAAATGTTCTTGTATCATGATAAATAGCCCATTTAGGCTCAGAATCAATTCAAACCCTTTCCATCCCAGTGCTTTAAATTCTTAGGAGGGTATTCCAATTTCCATAGTCTTGTTCGTTGTTATGCGACTGCATCAGCGTTAGCACTGAAATCAATCTTGATTTACATTTTGCTCTTGTCCAGGTGCTCAGAACAGCAGCTTTTCAATGCTTAGTTAGTGGACTTCGCACTACATAAATTTTTGAAAGATTTACTAGTCCAGTGTCATAAAACCTGGAAAGTTATTATAAACTTTGATGCATATCAACTATCCTATATGTAAAGTCTATCCCATCCTTTTAAAATACATTGCTTTTGTTCTTGGTATTAGTTTTCTTCCCATTTTTATTCTGTCTTCTTTGTTTCCAGATTGCAATTCTATAGCTGCTTAACAAAAAGGAAATCTTTCTTTTCCAGTTTTCCTTGGCACAAAGTATAAATATTTTGAAGGAGACTGTCTTCCCTGTGCTGACAGGTAAAAAACATCCCAGCCAGTAAGTAAAGAAAATAAAGTGATTTGAAACCCCACTCAACCCAAGTGCTGTCTGCCATGTTCACGTTGCTATTCCCAAATCAATCCACTCAAATGTTAGCAGAAAAACTCATTCTAATTATTTCTAATTATACCTAGCTTCCATTAATACCTTGAACCTTCTTTGATCTGGACTTAAGCTTGCAACATAAGATGGAACATCTCTGAGTAAACCCAGCCCTCTGTAATTTCAGTGTACACAAACCAGTCCCTGAATCATTCTTATGGCACTGGCCCTCAGCCAGGAACTGAAAGCCAAGATCATTTCAGGAACCAGCAGCAGAAAAAAAGAGAAATCACAAAAGAACTAATTTTTTTGACAAATATAGTTGAAATATTAATTAAGAAACACAGAGAAATAATAGAAATAGAAATAGATATGCAGCCTAATTTTTATAAAGGCAGAAGAAAGAATACTGACTTATCAAAATGTTTTAAGAAGCTAAGAGCTAATAGAAAAGTTAATAGACCAGCCTGCCTGAGATGAATCTTCTTTAAGCTTTAGAGATTAGATTGTGATGATGTCAAGCTCTCTTTGCATCTGCAAATGAGAACTGAAGCATTCACATGCTTCCAGAGGAAGGAAGGGCCCTTCTTTCCTTATAAATACTACCTTATAAACAGGGCAAGTGGCTGGGCAGAATTTGTCACCCAATCTTTATACTTCAATAGTCTGTTCTCACTATTGTACACCTTCTAGCACATGTTCACTTTCTATGGTTTAGATAGGGACAGTTTGCACTTTGCAAGCAATGTGCAGGTTCTCCGTGACTTTGCCTTATAAAAATTTCTGCTTATAGAACTAGAGCAGTGGAGGGAAACAGAGCAGTCCAGGGACATGGTTTATTCCACTTTTCAGCAGGCATCTCAGATGAGACAGGTGGCTTAATTGCTGGTTTGTTTGTGTTGGTTTTTTTCATTGACTCAGGGTAGATACACACGGCATATGTGTGACTGGGAAAGGATAAAGGTGAGAGGGAACAGATAGGATTTGTAACTGAGTTGTTTAATAACATGTGGAACTCCTTTTAAAAGTGTGAGAGAAATTAGTAGACCTCACAAGATGCCCAGTCCTGTTGCAAGCATCGTATCAGCCTCCCCGACAGCTTGATTTTTCTCTGTGCTAGTTGCAGAATTTCCCATTGCCCACAACTGCATGATGCCTGTGGGACATCATCTGAAACCCTACTGAGAGAGCTGGAGTTCAAAACATTTAAGATATGTATGAAAAGGAAACAGTCTGTTGTCTAACAGACTGAGGGAGGGCAGTACGTGGTTTTTCAGGGACTTTCATTCCCCAGGAAAAATGAAGTAAATGCCATTCATTCTTTGAGCTGCCACAAAGCAGCAATTTCTCATTAGCAATTCTTCTTTTCTCCCTGTGCCCCAAGACCTGTGATGACTCCACCAAGACAACCTCCTACTAGTTTCCATGTCTTCCTTGATTAATCCCTTTGTGTAAAGCTGAAAAATGCAGGTTCTTGCAGTCCATTGCTTTAAGATGTGAGATTGATTTGTTCTCTATTTAAAATAAAGGACAGCAAAGAAAGTGCAGCTGCTTGTGCTACACATCTTAAATATTCCTAGCTTTGAATTCATCATCAAGAATTATCTGGAGGGGGAGGAAGCTGAGTGGGAAAATTAATGTTTTAGCAATGCTCTTTTTATCAACTAATATTGAACAGTCTGTTTCTTTAATGGGAAGATAAGCCCTTATGCTTCAGACCTTTATAATTAGATCCCAAAAGAAGTCAGCTTCAAGATGCATGGCTTGATCCTGTCAGATGCTTCTGAGGTGTGATACTATGGGACAATGAGAATACGAGAATGAGTAAGTGGTCAAAACTTGAATTTTAATTTTGGGGAAATTAAATTGTTTTCCCCTACTTTATAAAGAGAAGCTGCATAAAAGAGGAAGAGCTGTAGCAAAGGCATCTAACACCCAGTAATCTCAAGCACCTCAGCACTATTACCTATTTACATGAGATTATTCTGGTGTAGATGACGACCCACCTGCACTTGCACATCTTGCCCTCATGTACCAGTTTCAGCAAAACTTCAGTCTCTTCACTTGGAGAAGAGAAGGCTGAGGACAGACCTTATCAATGCTTACAAGTATCTAAAGGGTGAGTGCAGGGAGGGTTGAGCCAGACTCTTTTCTGTAGTTCCCAGTGACAGGACAGGGGGCAATGGGCACAAACTGGAACATAGGAAGTTCCACTGAAATATGACGGAAAACTTCTTTAGGGTGAGTGTGACAGAGCCCTGGGACAGGCTGCCCAGGGAGGGTGTGGAGTCTCCTTCTCTGGAGATACTCAAGACCCATCTGGATGCAGCCCTGGGTAATGTGCTCTAGGGGATCCTGCTTTAGCAGGGGAGTTGGACTGGATGATGTCTAGAGGTTCCTTCCAACTCTGACAATTCCATGATTCAGTGATTCAGTGATTTTCTTAGATCCAAGGTGGAAGTTTTCTGTCAGCGTTGAAGGCGAAAGGAAGGAGCAGCATGATCTTATCACAGGACATACAGTAACAGGGTGGTCTGAGAACTCACGTGAGATATGAGAAATTCATGTAAAAAAATCCCTATCCCAGTGAAGTGCAAATTCCCTGAAGACAAAGATGCCCACCCCCGAATCAGAAGGCAGTATCTCCTTTAGGACAGTTGGGGTGAAAATAACATTTAAATACAGCCCTCCAAAATCTTTGAGAAACCCCCAAAGGGCATGCACATGGCTATGTCTTACTGATTTATCTTGAGGCTTATGAAAAACTTGAAAACATCTTGGTTTTGTCTCAATGTACAAAAGAAAAAAGTCTTCACATTTCAAACAATGTATGAGATGAAGAATTCATTCCTTCCCACATCTGCAGAGGATCTTACAAGCTGTATATGCAGCTCTGGTACATAGTATGAAACAGTGTCCTATACAGTTGATACAAGCAAACACTTCATGTAACATTTATGCTACATAAACATTAAATATTCACAGTGTAGATGTGAGTTAATCATCTCACATCTCAGCTAATAAGCCAAGGATCTCTTCACAGTCAATGGGAAGAAAAAGAGACGTTTTTAGGGCACAATTAATTTGCCATATTTTGCAACGTGCTTTAGAGTGAGATGAAGTGCCTGTTTGTCTCTGGTGGCTTAGTGGGAACCTGTGGGGACTCATTCAAGTGTACAAATCTACACTGCAAAAGTCTACAGTTGGTCTGAAAAATCACCTCCTCAGCGTCTATAACACAGAGGAGTGCCAAGTTCTAAAGAAAGCCTCTAACTATTTTTATTTTCTTGTATAAGGGAAGTTTCTCTTAATGAGTTTCCATTTCAAATCTAATCCCTCAGGTTCTTGTTTGGGAAAATTTCTTTAGATAGACTCTTGTAACATTAATGTTCTGGTCTAGAATTGCTTTCTTATAGAGTCTCTAGCTCTTAACAGTATAGATATCCTTCATGTATAATGCACTCACAGTGCTTCCCTTGTGTCCTTGCTTCTCTGCTGCTTTCTCATTTGTGCCAAGCCCTGAACATCTGAGTGAGATGTTTGGCAGACAAGCCTCCCTTGTCTGCTGTCAACCTGGATTTTGGCCAGATGGACCTTCGGGGTCTTTTGTCAGGTCTTCTCCCACAGGGGCTCCATGGCAAGGCTGGTGAGCTGGCTGCTTCTGCATGTGTGCTGTGAGGGTTTATTTATGGTAAAGAATCATAGAATCCTAGAATGGTTTGGGTTGGAAGGCACCTTAAGGACTGTCTTGTTCCAACCCCTCTTCACGGTTAGGGGCACCTCCCATTAGACCAGGTTGCTCAGAGCCCCATCCAATCTGGCCTTGAACACTTCCAGGGATGGGGCAGCCACAGCTTCCCTGGGCAACCTGTGTCTCACCACCCTCACAGGAAAGATTTTATTCCTCATGCCTAACCTAAAGGAATCAGTATCCCTTCTTTTTAAAGCAAGAGTAGCCAGTGAGCCTAGGTTCAGCCTAGGTCTGAATAACCTGTACTGGGGGAGCATCCAGGGGCTGGGGGGTGTGTTGATGCATTATTCACACACATACTTTCTGCTTTATGATTTATGACTGAATATACATTGTGAGCTAAAAAGCCACCTGTGTAGTGCATTTTAAAAATGGATGTACAGGAAGCTGGAGACTTGGGGTAGAAGTGAGTGGTTAAACATGCAAGGGTAGTACCTGTCCAGGTGCCTCAGAATACCTGAGATACATACATGGCCACAGGACCTGGGAATGTCTGAAGAGTCATTTGGAATCAGGTGAGTTACTCTGAGGTATCTGAATTAGCTCCAGTCACACTCTGAGCCCTGCTTGTCCTATATCCCCAGGCTTTTGTCACTATGCCACTTCAGTAACATTGTGGCTGTGTCTCTGCTCACCCGGGCTTTTCCCAGCCATTTCAGTGCCATAAATAAAGCTTTCTTCCTGGTCTTCTTCCTCAGAAATGGCACCAACAGACCAACACAGCATCTCAATGCTCTTTCTTTCAGTTAATGACAAAGTTAGTCACCAATAATGAAATATACTTTTCACTTTATTTGGAAGTGTGCTGTTAATTGGCAGAAATCAGGCCAGGACACTGGAAGCTTGCAGGAACAGGGCCAGACCACAGCCTGGAGCAAAGGGGCCTGATCCTCATGCAGGAAGGTTGGAACTAGGTGATCTTTAAGGTCTCTTCCAGCTCAAACCGTTTTGTGATTCTCTGATCTTGGCTGGGACTTCAAGCACAGCAACAATTGGCCACCACAATCCTCACAGCAATGCTTTTCATTGACTTATTTTACCCTACTTGGCCATGTACTTAATTTGACCTATTCCATACTACTTAGCTCCATGACAACATTGTACATTCCTCAGAAACCTCTTCCAAAGACAGTCTGCTGTTTGGTGATAGTGAAGTTGCAGTTTGTACTTTGGCCATACTCTTTTAATTAAACGTGAAAGAAAATGTATGTTTCTTTCATTAAATGTTTCTGGTATAATAAAATAGTGACAGAGTCTTGCATGATAAAAGGGTGACAAGAGTTCCTGTATTTATAATATGTTCTTTATACCTTGCCTTTTCTGCTGCTGATTCTGGAACAGGTATCAACCAGAGACAAATAATGTCCATGGCAGTGTCTGAATATCAAGTGTTTGAACTAAAAAAATGGAAGCTAAGCCTCCTCAGGAGCTGTGTTGCGAGCACAAAAGGACATGTTCTGGCTCACCCTGTGCACTGCAGTGCAATGAGACACTCGCTGTGCCTGCAGTGTGCATAATTAATGGCAGTGACAAGTAAGTACATGATTAGTATAAAAAATAATAAAAGGCCCAGGTCGCTCATAGTTCAAAGTCAAGCTGTTTCAATCCTGTTGTCTTTGAGGGGAATCTTGATAGACCTCAAGGCTTGGCTTTTGATTCTTTTTAAGGAAGACTTTTCCTCCAAGTGTTGCTTTTTTGGTTCAGGGCTGTTGAGAACATCTGACAGGCTTTGGGACAGAGGGTTCCCACAGCAGGAGGCAGTGGGATGCCTCCTTAAGAGGCATCTTAAGGAGAAGATGAAGGTAGACTGAGAAGCTGAGTAGAGCCTGGATATAGTTTGGGGATATTTTAAGATGATTGTGGTGTTTTAATCCATGACTGGACTGTGTAGAAGAGGTCAGGTGGGGTCAGTTTGCCATGGTACAGGGCGATGGGTTCAGGGAATAAGGAAATGCAGCATGAAGTGCTGACTCTCCACCTTCAGGTGCCACAGGAGAGAAGGACAGAGATGTGGGAGCAGGGCTACTGTAGATGGCGTTATAAAGAAATGATTTTGATCTCCTTGTAGCTGGAGGATGAAACCACTAGATGCAGAATTAAAAGGCCTGCCTGTTCCCTTGCTGCAGAACCCCAGGAGATGCCAACTTGAGTTAGAAGGAAGAAGCATTAGAAAGCTGCTTGACAAGGGCTGCAGCCCTTCCCCACAGAAGCAAAATGACTGATGTTTGAATGGTGCAGGGCTCCTGTAGATCTTATAGGAGACAGGAGTCCTTGGGAAGAGACTGACCCTGCAGTCACAGGGCAGGTAGAGCCCAGTTCCCTCCTTCCAACCCCTGGGGAATAATGGTAATGAATGCCAGTTTTACTCTTGGAAAATCTACTTTCTGGTAACACTTTGAAAAGCTGATTATGGCTTTGCCTCTCCTCATACCCTCAGATGACCTCTAGCCACCCCATCAAGTAAGAACCATAGTCATAAATAGGTAGCTGAGATGTAGCTTTGGATTGGATGTCTGTAAAGATGGGAATATTGATTGAAGATCGTAGATCAAAGGCTGAGGAGAGAACACTTTTTACTGAACTTAGGAAGCTTATATATTGCTCCCTGGGGAAGAGGCTGTCAATCTTAATTTATTGGTCATTTAATTCCCACTGATCTGAATTTTCTATGACAAATAGCTTCATTTAATTGTGTCACCTCTGGCTTGTGTGTGCTCCAAAAAAACTTCTCATTTTCACAGTGGGTAACAAAGGAGTAAGGGTTTTGAGTGATAATGTCAGGGAGGCTTGCAAAGACACTCAAACTGTGGGAGGTCGTGCTTTGTATTAGGCAGAAATTATACTAGATAGGAGAGAGAGGAGCATAATCTTCTAGTTTTAGAGAGAAATTCTTTCCAAAGAGCTTCGTGCCTTTAGCATGGAATTTAGCTCAGCTGTGCCAGGCCTTTACGTGGCTTTCTGAACTGAAGAATATTTGCTTTCATTAAAAAGAGAAATAATAACTCTGGAGATTAATATCTTGGTAATATGCACTGGCACATACTGATGGCATCTGTATCTAATGGAAATATGATGAAAATGGGCCTTCATAGATTAATTCAGCTAAAATAAACAACTAGGAAACAATCTGGATTCCTGGCTAGAACTGAGAGAAGAAGAGAAAATTAATGTATGGAGTGATTAACTCTGGCAAATTTCTCTGTCTCTTTTCTCTCTCAGAAGATTGCATTTTGGCTGTTTTTTTCAGAGCTAGCCTGATGTTCCTGCCACTGGAAATGTTTGTGAGGGGTGTCAGCAGCACGTGCGTCCATGTGCTGCCACTGAGCTGCATCTGCTAGAGACCTACTGCAGCTGACGTGTTTCCAGCTTCCCCCTGTAATCTGCTCACTCTGGAGGGCTGTGGTGAAAGCCTGCTCTGAGCTGACAAATCCTTCACCCTTCACCTGAGGTTTCCCCCAGCAGGATGGCATCAGGGGTTCTGTGACAGCCGTTTATGCAGCTGATGCCAGGAGTGGACCTGGTGCTCCACATACCAGTAGCATCCTCTCTGCAGGAACAGGACCCTAATCTGGGTTCCAGATTGGGGTCTTGTCACTGAATGGGTGCAAAGATAATTTTTCTAGATGGTCTTTTTGAACTATTATTGTGGTTTAGTTAGTTGTTATGTCACCCAATCCCACCCAGGAGACCTTTGTGTGTATCAAAGGAAGGTTGAAATGAAAACAGCTTTAAAGCATTTAAAGCAAATGACTTCAAATCATGCCTCACCCTGGAGTCACAGTGTTCTTGGTTTTAGTGGCCTTGCTCCATGCTGCTGTGTGTTGTTCCAGACCCTCAGGAGTAGTATATTTATTTTATTGTTAATAAAACAAAAGAGATTGCATCATTGTTCTGTCCAGTAAGATGGCAATATAAGTCTTGTTAGTCAGTGATCAGGTCAGTGTTTTATGGTCTGCCAGTGCATATATTGTCTGCAGCTGATAAAAACAAATAAGTAAAAATAATAAAAAAAATAATAAAAAAATTTAAATGAGCTCTGTTTAATTTAATTCTTATAAAGTTTTAAAATCACGCTGGGAAATGAAGAAATATTTTATGAGGTAGGGAAGAGAGAAGGTAAAATAAAATATCATTTTCCTCAGGCTGCTCTGCTCTGCCTTCTTGGTGTGGTAGGAGGAAAAGCTTTAACCCAGTTAACATTTGCCACGGCTTGCCAGGAAAAAAACTAGGAACATAAAGCATCAGATTCAAAGGGACTTTCGTGATCATAGTGTCAGATCCTGAGGTACCTTCAGCAACCACAGACAAAATCTATCAAGGTTTATCTTAAACTTGGCATGTTTCTTGGCTCTTCAATCCACATGCGCACTTCTACTGGGACTATATCCCAAACCCTCATGCTTGCAAACCTGCTTATTTCCAGCCTAAAAAACCAACTCTGGCTAAGGTGTGTTTTCCTGATTACTCATTCACACATTTAGATGATGTCTGTGAGACCCCTCACATCATTCCACACTATGGATCATTATTCCAGAGGGAAGATCTTCCCAAAATGCTTTATGAGGAATCAGGTCCTTGATACAACCCAGGTGGACTCTGTCAGATGAATTAAATAGGCCAGATAAGAATAAGGTGGACTCTCTTGGTGAGCCCCTCCTGTGCTGAACTGTGCTGATACAAGCAGATGTTATCAAGAAGAGCAAGAGGCCTCAAATCCCTTTATTCTCAGGAAGTCTTGTGCATTTATTTCCGAAGTAGGAGCAGGAGTCCAAGGGAGGGAGGAGCTGATGAACGACAGGCTCAACAATAATCTGATTTTGCAGTATTGTAGGTTGTTTGGCTTAGTGAACTGACTCCTGGCTCCCATGCAATCTGACAGACCTGCACTTGCAATTTGATGATTTGGATTATTTGCAAGTCTCCTGCTATTTCCACAGGGGTTTTTAGGGCTTTTATACAATGTCATCTGTTGGTCTTTAAAATCTGTACTTCATAATAGGGATTATGGGCTATTTTTTCCTCACCTCATTTACCTACACCTTTTGCTTTCAACACAAAGTTGTCTCTTCTTTGTTTCCTCCTGTCCCCTGGAGTTTTCCTCCTTTTCATTCAATAAAAATACAGGAGATTGTCTTTGGGGATTGTCTTTATATTTGACTGAGAAGCTTTGTGTGTGTTTTTTATAGTTTAGCTTGAAGATCAGCTTTCTTTCCTTGACTATGAAAAACACCACCTCGATCTCATCCCAGAATTTTTCATGTGTATATTTAAAAATATGACTAAAGCTAATCTACACATTTTTTATGATGCACAGGAGAGACAGTTCTACCAAAAATAGTTGAACTTTCTGTATAAAAAAATGTTTTTTATTGAATATCATATCTTCAATAAGATGGAAATCGTATGTGCAAAGTGTTTTTCTATTAAAGAATACACAGCACATTATCCTTTTGGAAGAGGTATCATTTTATTACTTTCTGCTTGGTTTTAGTACACCAAAAGTTTAAAAACAAAAAAGTATTTGAAAGAAAACTGTTCCATCATCTTGGGAAACAACCAGGAGGAGCTGGTAGTCACTGCCCAGATGGAAAACTGTGTCCAAAAACTTGGTGGGATGAATTTCACTATTGGAGTGCTGTGTTTGGTGGCTCTAAACTATTTGGAAGGGACAGGCAAGGAAGGAGAGGTGGGAGAATTGCCCTCTATGGCAAAAATGGGATTGGTGGCACAGAGGTGTCTTTGAAGAGCAGCAATGCACAGGTCGAGGGCTTGAGGGCTTAAGGGCTCAACAACAAGTCCCCAACACAAGAAGGACATGGAGCTCTTTAGAGCAAGTCCAGAGGAGGCCACAAAGATGATCAGAGGGCTGGAGCAGCTCTGCTTTAGAACAAGTGAGAGAGTTGGGCTGTTCAGCCTGGAGAAGAGAAGACTCCAGGGAGATGTTGGAGCACCTTCCAGTACCTGAAGGGGCTCCAGGAAAGCTGGGGAGGGACTTTTTACAAGGACATGGAGTGATGCACTATTCAATAACTGGAAGTTAAAATATTTTAAACACTATTTATTTCTCTAAAAATTATTTGCAAGAAAAAAACCCCAATTGATTCAAAATCACATCATTTTGCTGAAAGCTGTTGATAGTAGAAAATACTGAAACCAACAATCAAATCTGCACAAATCATACTAAAAATTAAGATAAATCTAAACTGTGGAGTATACCAGTATCTCAGGGTTTCTTGAGGAAGGGGGAGGCAAATTTTCCATAGTAGGATAAATTACTGAAAAGAGCTCTGGGCAAAGTGCTTTAGAGAGCCACACAGGCAACAAATGTAGGGTAAGTGTGAAGTGAGTGGAAGCCTTTCAGCTGATGTTGGCAGTCCCTAGGTCAGGCATAAAGCTAATTTCTTACAATTTCTCCTGCTTCATGTGGCAGGTTGAGTTATATTTTTCCTGGGAGCAGGACAGTGGCATTTCATCCAACCAAACACAGAGCTCAACATCTGAACTCCAGCCTGCCAGTAGGATCCACGTGAGGAACAAGTATTTTGGAGGCATGATTCATTTCATGCCAAAGTAGGTCAATTGTATAGTTTCCTTTAAGTACACATTATTTTCCAGGCAGGTGCTCAGCTCTGTTAGAGGCAGTTTCACTGCAGACATTAAGAGCCTGGTCAGATGAATCACACCCACTGGTTTTAGAGCATGCCTACATTGCATACTGCAGAGCTACCCCTGGCACAAGCTGGTTAGTCCATCTCCGTGATGCAGAAAAGCTAGTTTGACTACCCAGGTTACAGAGAGTTTCTTAGTTTCACTTTTCTAGGTGAACTGCTCCCATATATCTTGCCTTTGGCACTGTGTTGTTATATCCAGCACATCAGCCTTATCTCTTTTGCACTTGAGGAAGCCACTTACTGGAGTTAATTTAGTTGCAAGTATTGCACTTGGGTTAAAAAATTAACTACACCCAGGGAAGGTCATTTGTGTTTTCTAACTTGATGCACCCTCCAGCTCTTAAAGTCCCTAAACCTCAGATTGGCAGGGAATAGGGGAGAGGAAAGCATTGCTCTACACTTCCCTCCTTCTGGCATCCTTTCCCTAATCATGTGCTGCTGGATGTTGTTGAAGGTGTTTTTCTTGTCAGTTGATTCTTCCTGTAGTTTTGCAGAGCTCTGTGGGTGTTGCTTCATACAAGGGATGCAGAGAGCAGGGTGTGATTCAGGGGGGAATGTGATGAAGCCCACACAACAAGAAATGACAGGTTAGGAAAAGTGACTTTATTCAGCCACATAAAATGTCACTGTGTGCAGGTGCCACTTTCACATTATCAGCAGGTGACAGAGCTGTTGCCTAAGACCTTTGACAAGCTTTTATCATAGATCAGCAAAGGCAGAAAGCAGAGTGTGCATTCAGACTTTTGGGGAAATAATAATGCAAATCTAAGCTGTCTGACCAGCAAAGACTTTCTTATTGCAAATAAAGCTTCATGCTGAAGTGATCACATTTTACTTGGGGAAGTTGCCAACACATTTCTTATTTAAGTAAAATCGACAATGTGTTCTCATCTAGTTTCCTGATTCAAAGACATTTTTGACAGATCCAAGATCACATTCATTACTGTCCTTCCACTTAAATATTTTTTGGCAGGTTGGTTTTAAAGAAGCCAAAATGAGCTACAGATATCTAGAGCTCTGTGGTCCTATTCTTAAAGTGAAATCTGCAAAACTAATTGAGTGAGACTGTTTAATGAGACAAACCTCATTAAGATGGTAATTCTTCCCTGCATGCTGTATCCCCTTATTCCTGAATATTTAGCCATTAGTGTCAAAGATTTAGAGAAACAGTTTGTGAGGCTTATTTTTCAGAGTACAAAATAAGAATAAAACCTTGTAACAATATGCAAGATGTTCAGCTAATGACAAAAGTGGTCATGAATCAAATATATACACTAAGTCTGACAGACTTTCTTAAGAAGTAGAGACCAAACCTTCAGGAGAACCAAACTGAGAGAAGGATTTCTGAAGCTCTCAAGCCAACAATGTTCAAGCTTATACAAATTTGAACTTATAAGCACATTTCATCACTCAGAATGATTTGATAGCTGCTGTTTATCTGGATGGGGTTTTTATGGTTTTGGCTGAGCTCTATAAAAGTCTTGAGCTGATATAAATATGGATCACAGACCTGGTTTCCATATTTGGAGCTCACTCCTCATGTACCTGTGATCACAGAACTAGTTTTGAATGATTTTTAATACACTTCTTCTTCCAAATCTGTGGGAAGCCAAGTCCAGCTGCCTAAAAAATACAATTGTATTTAAAAATGGTATAAGTAAAATTAATTCCACCTGTGAAAATGGATCCAGTGATACAGAAATCCAAACTAAAACAGAGAATAAGGTTCATGAATTATCCTTTAACATATTTAGCTATGGAGTTTAATTGCATGAACACAAGAGTCCAGTGCCATTTGAGTGCTCTGTGATACCTGAAACAGCCACCAGTGCTGGCAGATACAACCCAGGACCTATACGAGACTCCTGGTCTTTTGGAGAAGAAGCTGAAGGCCAGGTGAGACATGGTGGGGAATTTTGGTGCCCTGAATTTAGGAAGACTTTACAAAGGCACATAAAAAAGTTGGCACACGCTTTTGTCTGAGCTTAGAAGAACGACGCACAAAAATCCTGAGTAATCCAACCAGTATGTGGGTAGATGCAATATCTTCAAAAGGCTGTTAGGCACAGACAACTTCTGCAGAACACAACTGGAAGTAACCAGATCTGAAGTGTCTCTCTACCCACAAAAAGCCATTCAGAAAATGCTGTGGGATTCATCTAGGCTCTTGTTGAAGCGAGTCACTTATGTTTTCTTCAATGGAAAGATAAAGCAAGTGACAACATTTACTCTCTGTGCAACTTTCAGATGGCTGAAATGGAAATCAGTCCCTCCCAAAGCTCCTGAAAGTCCCCAGGGCAGCTGACCTCTCCAGGAGTTTAAGTGAAGGAGTGAGATTCAAAGCCTGAATGCATTTCATGTAGGTTTATTCTTAGCTGAATGTTTATTCTTAGCTTGTAAAGGCAACATGGGGACTGTCCCCTTCTCTTATGGAAGCTTCCTGTTAGCTAGCATAAGCATCTCAGCAACTTGTGTGCCAGCAGCTGTGACATCCCACTGTCTTCCCTGGGCTCTCCCATCTGTGGCTCCTCTCTAGATCCCCCCAGCCCAGGGTTGCTGAACATCCTTCTGTACCCCCTTGGATCTGTCACTCTTCTGGTCCCTTGAAAATGTCTGTGTGTGTGTGTCCCCAGCACTATTCTCCTTTGCCCTGATGCATGGAGGAAAACATGGTGAGGGAATGAGCTAAATGAGCCTTGCAGCTGGAGGCCACCCCCACTCCAGCCTTCACCAGCCACCCGGTATGGGTCGGGGACTGGAACCAGATGATAATTCATCTCCCTGCTGCTCTCTGAAGTTCTCCCTGCAGGGTGCTATGAAACAAGACAGCTGGCTCGGTGCTTTCAGGACTTGTTTCCAGTCTCTTACTCCAGTGGCTGTGTGGAGCTGCACACTCAGCAGGGGTGAGCAGGGCAAGCCCAGGGCATCACAGGGAGTGGAGTCACTCAGGAGCCTGAATCCCACAAGCCAACCCCCTGCTTTAACCCATTATGTGATGTGGCTTTTCTATTCCTTTCTTACATTCAGACTATCTTAATGTGGCACAATCTCCCTTCAGATCCAGAGAAAGACATTTAGCACTTGCCTTGATTCACTGTACCTTGTCACCTTCACGCTCTCCTCCAGGGCTCCTTCCCCTCTCCTCCATCTAATGGACATTTAAAACACATGAAATCTTTCAAAAACAAGCAAATAAAAAAAAACCAAAACAACAAACAAAATTTCTTTCCTGTGAGAGTGGCAGAGCCCTGGGACAGGCTGCCCAGAGAGCTTGTGGAGTCTCCTTCTCTGGAGACATTCAAACTCACCTGGACACGTTCCTGTGTGATGTGCTCTAGGTGACCCTGCTCTGGCAGGGGGGTTGGACTGGATGGTCTTTTGAGGTCCCTTCCAACCCCTAGGACTCTCTGATTCTGTGATAAACAGAGAAACAAAACACCACATTTTGCAAAGCCCAGCTCCCTTTCTCTTTTCCACAACTACCATCACCTTTGAGATGCAATAAGAGATGCAGCATCTCTCACATTTGAATGTGTCTCAAGGGCATCCAGGAGAAATATGAGGGTGAGGTAGGAAGGGGTTTGAACACATCACACCTGTGGTGATGCCCACATGGACCCAGGTGCTGCAGATGCACCAGCTGACCTTTTCACTGTGCAGTTTCTCATCTTGCCCAGGCCAAGCTGGTGCACAGCAGAGGTGTAACTCAGCTTGTGAAAGCAGTACAGATGGATTTGCACGGCAGTATAAATGTGTAAGCACAGCACCTCAGCTAATAACTTCTGAATCAAGCAGGGGTTTTGCTTCTGTCCTGGAGCACGTCCAGCTGGGCTTATTTCAAGAGTGTGGTTTGACTGTGTGTTTTAATTTGTTCCTGGTTCATCCCTGAGCAGTCAGTGTCTCCTCTGAGACATGATACAAGAGACCATACAGGGGGAAATGAGAAGGCAGAAAAATCAGCTCCTCCAGTTGCTTTTTATTGCAGGATTTAAATGATTTAAACCCACCCCCTCAGCACTTAAAAAAGATATTCTTTAGGAAGGATGCATAATGCTACAGGTTCTTCCAGGACCAGGATCTGTCAGACCAGAATATCCAGTGATTACCAAGCACTAAATCAGTGTCTCCAGCTGAGATCACTGTGAGGGCTCACAGTTTACATCCTCCTGTAGCAGGATGTTAACCACATGTTTCATTTTGAAGGATGAGCTGAATGTTTTTGTATTTACAAGAATGCAATAGAGGAACACAGAAGGAGATGTGCTTTGCAGCACCATGTGTGTGCTCTTCAGTACACCAAGAGAATTGGTTTAGTGGGCAATAAGCTGTTAAAAGACTGAGACATTGGTCCCTAATAGCCAAAGAACTCAACTTCTGGGGGCTCTAATCTGAACAGCAGGTCTCATCAGCATCAATGACTTATCCTCTATTCTGTTCTCACATGGAGAGACAAATATAAACCTCTATTGAAAAATTCCCTCAATTTAATTAAATATAATACTACAGAATTATGAAATTGTGACTGAACTTATCACAATTACTTTTTTTTTTTTTTTGCCATTTCTTTTCCTTATTATTGCAGTTTATATGCAGCAGTGAATTTATCAAATCTCTGGAAATGAAACTGTGAATTACCCACTTCAGTTGTGGATGGAAAAAAATTTAGGAGCCTTTTGGCATCTCATCCAGACTAGTTAAATTAATTTTAAAAAAGGCTGGACTCTTGCAGCTGTCAGCAGTGCCACTTCTGCTTGTTTAGCTCCTTCTAATAGTTATTAAATGTTCAATTTAGAAGCTGGAGGCCAGTTGTCTTCTTTGTTTGATCTGTCTTGGGTGACAGTGATGTTAGTGGAGTAAAGCTTTTGCATTTCCATAAATATGGCACTTGTCAGATCTCATCAGCCTTCTGCAAGGTCATAGGAAAGCAGAGCTCTCTGCTGTGGTTGGAAGCAGTTGTCAAGGAATGATGGAGTCTATGGCTTTGAGACTCCATTCACATGTGCACAGTTTGAGGGGGTCCTTTCATAAATGAAATTTTGGTCCTGCTTCTCATTAGGAAGCTCACAAATTTCAAGGGATTTAGATTCCATTTTTGACATTATCAGGACAGGCTAACACGGTAAAATTACTACCTACATCTGATTTATCCTCCAGGTGAAAGCTTTCAGATTTTAGCCCCTCTTGAGAGCAGCTGTTGTCCTTGATTTAGATTGACTATTGTTTCCTCCAATATGAAATCTCATCAAATAAAAATTAAATTAGACAATGAGAGTATATGTGATGGTCAGTATATTCAACTTCAATAAATCAGAGAAAGATCATAAAGGATGGGTGCTTCCCATGGGTACTTACGATGCACACAAATATATATATTGGGGGAGCATATATATAATTAAAATGTGTTTCATATATATAATTACAATGTGTTAAATATTAATGCACTGTATATGCATGTATCAATTAGAATGTTTGCACTATATATATATTAATAATTACACATTTTAATATTATTTGAGGTTACCTGTGGCTGATTTCAGCCCTAATAAAAACTCAGTGAGCCTTGGTAGTGTCATTTAAACCATAGAAATCCATTCAGGGGAAAAGATGGTGCTGCATGAGTGACAAAGAGAACAGAAGAGGAGGGAATGTTTGAAGAGATGGTTTAAAAAAAGACAAGAATGATATTTACTGGGTCACTCTTGGAATCTGGAAGCAACATGATATATAAATACATATATAATAAACTGAAGAAAGAAGAAGGGAGTGAAAATGGAGGAGGATTAAGATGAAAAGGTAATGGAGAGGGAGCAGATGAGTGAAAGCAAAAACAGAGGTAGTGAAAAGATTAATTAGTCTTATAGATGAGAATCTATGGATCTGCATCTCACTTCCTTTCAGAAAAAGCTGACAAGTGTAACAAAGTGTTTTTGGAAACAAGACATTACCAGTGAAGTTCTCTGCTGCTGGATATATTAAGGAATATAGTCCAGGAAAGTTCACAAAGTGCTTAAACGTGAACAAGAAGTTCAATGAACCTTCCCCATCACACAAGTTACTGATACTTTTGTTTCTTTCTTTTTACAATCAGGTCCCTCTTTAACATCATGTTGAGTTTGAGTTGAAATAAGATTTTAATTATTAAATCAGTTTCTGGAGGAAGAAAATGGAACATCATGGACATCAGACAATGAAGTGCAGACTAATCTTCATAATTTATTATTATGAAAAGCTTTGCCCTCCCTGCTACACAGGTTTGGCTGGGAAGGTCGTTTTGGTTTTGGTATGTTGGTTGGTTTTGGGTTTTTTTATTATTTGTTTCTCTGCTTCTGACTAAAACTGAAACAATTTAACTTGTTATTTTATATAATGTTTTATTTTTTAAGCAAAAAAAATGAAGTGTTTTACAAAAGTAGAAATGCTGACGATCTCAATGACCAAACAATGCTTTATATGTGCAAGAGGAATATGTTTTCATAAACTAGCTTTGATCCATTCCCAGATAAGTTAATTTTCCCCTTTCCTTACTTACTGCAACATTATTTGTTCCATAAGGATATTTATTCTTCTTGTTTCTGGCTAAACTGATTTATAGTCAAATTCCACACTTGTCTTCTTGGGGAAACATTGTCCTGTAGCTCCAATAGCTAAATATTACTTACAGATCTTTGTCAGTAGGAAAAAAAAAAATAATCAGAAAGGAACACTTCAATCAGCTTTGTTTGTGAAATTTATCTGGCAACACTAGACCTCTCAATAAAGAAGATCCAAGGCAGTGGACCCAATCTCACAGCTGTCTGCATAAACCTGGGCCACTGAACCCACAAAGAGATTTTTCTTGCCCAGTGAGACCTTAGCCCACAGCAGGGGGCTTTCACAGAAGCAAAAATGTTAGGTCTAGGGCTTCTGAACCCAGCAGTGTAAACACAGAGCTCTACCTTCTCTTCTGCAGAAATTAAAATTGACACAGAAATGTCAAAGTCAGAATCCATCTTTATCTTGGCAGGTGATGTTAAAGCAGCATTTCCTTTCCTTTCTGCTTTTCTACAGGTCTGACACCAAGCCAGCTGGATCATCTAGGAGAAATCTCACACTGGCTTGGCAGGAAATTCTTATATTCTCACTTCAGTTCTTTGCACTACATTAATGTGAGTCTTACAGCAGGTTGCCCAGAGAAGATGTAGCTGCCCCATCCCTGGAAATGCTGAAGGGCAGGTTGGATGGGGCTTGGAGCAACCTGGTCTGGTGGGAGGTGTCCCTGCCCATGCAGGGGGGTAGGGAATAGATGATCCTGAAGGTCCCATCCAACCAAAATAATTTTATGATTCTGTGATTATGCATTTCAGTGCTTCATCCTTACCTGTGAGATACATGAACACAGTCCAATAACATATTCATCCAGCAAGCTAATAGGAGCTATGGTTGCAAGCAATTTGGTGCTATCCAAAAGAATGGATGAGGTATTTTCATTTCAAATGTTGAATCATACTCTAAGTAGACTAGCATAACTTTTCATTTAAAAAGACAAATATGGCATAAGAATTTGAGGTTTCTCGGGAGGAAATGTTTTAGCTTTGGTCTTCTGATTATTTTTGAAATGTATAAACATGAAGCAAAACTTGAAGATACTGGAGGAAGTTTGAAGACACTTGGAAGTTTGCTGCATTTTTAGTAATTTTTAGAATTTTTATTATTAATAATTCTAGTGCTTTCATGCTATTTAAAGTTTCAAAGCTAAGAGCTTGGAAAGCTTTTTTCTTAATTCCATTGAATGAGGAGTTGTAGATCAAACAATCCTAAATTAATAACAATGGCAAATGGCCTGAAACTGCTCTTGAACATAAAAGGAAACAACTCAATTAAACAAACGTTATGTCATCAAGAACCTCTCTAAGAGCTACACCTCTCTGATCACAGCTGTGTAATTTTTCTCATCACTGTTAATAAAAAGCAATGTTAAAATGCACATGAAGTTTTAATTAAAAATATGTGTAATATCGATGTGCTTCTATAGCTTATCAACCATATTAAGATTTAGGCCACTAAACTATATAAAAATGGAAGAAAAAAAGAGAGAGAGAGAGAGAAGAGAATTGTTGTTAGGATAAAATGCAAAGATGAAGTTTTCAGTAGAAGACAAAGCTTCCAGCGTATACACATGGTGTGACTGGTGGCCAGGATGGCTTGGCATACTCTTCTGAATGAGGTGGCTGTTTAGATGGAAGCAGATACAGCAGCTCTTGGAAACAAAGGAAACTTTTCCTGCAGACTCTTGACATAGATGATTGTACCTCCTAAGATAAATACTTATTTATTAAAACATAGGTTAGATTCCTCAGTTTTATAGAGGACAACGGGTAATGGATTAAAAGTGGAAGAAAGGAGATTCAGGTTGGACATTAAGAGAAAATTCTTAAGTGTGAGGATAGTGAGACAATAAAACAAGTTGCCCAGAGAAGCTGTGGCTGCCCCATCCCTGGCAGTGTTGAAGGGCAGGTTGGAAGGGGCTTGGGGAAGCCTGGTCTGGTGGGAGGTGTCCCTGCCCATGCAGGGGGTTTGGGACTGGATGATCTTTAAGGTCCCTTCCAACCCAAACCATTCTAGTATTTGATGATATATGGAGATTATCTCTTGTATATCACAACCTGCAGGTGCTCATTACCCCCCATGGGGGAGAGGAGAGCAGTTCAGGTATGAGCATCTGTACACCAGAGGTGTAAAAATGGGGGAGATTAATAAAATACAGTGAAGAAGGATTGGATGAGAATTTATAGAGGACTAAGTTCTAGTGGAGGTACTGTTCACAATTGTGATTGACAAAACCCATTGAATATCAGCAGGGAATTTGTGCAACAACAGTCAGAATAAAATATATTCCTATCCTTGAAGAAAAAAGATTAATTTTTTTAAAAAGTTAATTTCCAGAGGACTACTATAAAACTGAAGCATTTTCATTTAGAGAGCTCAGACTCAATCTTGGTGCTGACACACTTGTCCTTATTTCTCCCTTGTACTCACCACTGGTGAGGCCACGTCTTGAGCACTGTGTTCAGTTCTGGGCCACTCACTACAGGAAGGACATTGAGGTGCTGGAGCAGGTCCAGAGAAGAGCCACCAAGCTGGTGAAGGGTCTGAAGAACAAGTCATATGAGGAGCAGCTGAGGGAACTGGGGATGTTTAGTTTGGAGAAGAGGAGGCTGAGGGGAGACCTCATTGCCCTCTATAACTACCTGAAAGGAGGCTGTAGGGAGGTGGGTGTTGGCCTCTTCTCCCAAGTGAGTAATGACAGGATGAGAGGAAATGGCCTGACGCTGCACCAAGGGAGTTTCAGATTGGGTATTAGGAGGAATTTCTGTACAGAGAGAGTGGTCAGGCACTGGCACAGCCTGCCCAGGGAGGTGGTGGAGTCACCATCCTTGGAGATGTTCAAGACATGTGTAGATGTGGCACTTCAAGGAATGCTCTAGTGGCCGAGGTTGGTGTTTTTTGAGGCAGCTTTTCGGTGGGGTTTGTGTCATTTTGTGTGTGTTTGGGGTTGTTTTTGTGCTGGTGGTTGGACTTGGTGATCCCAGAGGTCTTTTCCAACCATGACAATGCTGTGATTATGTGATTTTCCTCCTCCCTTAGCTTTTTAGCCCATCTTTATAAGATCTTTGGTGAAGTATGTAGTAAACATCACCTGAAATGAAATTTTGTAAATTACGTGTTATAACAGAATCGTATTTTCTTCCAATTCCTTGCTGTGGAAACTCATAATTTCTTTCATGAAGATAAGTAAGACTTCAAGCTTATCTTCAAAGTAAAACCTCACTGACAGCATCACCATCTGATTTACAAAGTCAAGTGTCTAATTACACAGTCTCATAAATATTTATTTGCATGTTCACAGTTACGGAGGAGAGAAAGTGAACACATTGTTTAATCAGTTGATAGTACCTGATTCATCTGGCTATACAAATGGGGAAGAAAAGATAGCAGAGCAAATCCCAACAAGCATAGGCTCTAGCAGGTTTTATCATTTATGAACACTACCATGAAATAACAATTAAATGCTAAACATTAAAGGATGCATGAGAGCAAAGGGAGCTGTGCAGGAAAAGCGATCAGGGGCTCCATATCAGACAGCCCTGTTGTGCAGTTCAGGTGACAGAGTAAAATTCACACTTTTCCTTCTGAAATTCTTCTTAAAATTTACCTTTTTAAACTTTGCCAGACCTGAGATGTTGCAGCCAAATAATCTGATTGAAGCTGCTTTTATTTGGACACAGCAAGAAACGGCCAAGCCTTTTCCACAAATGTGATTAGCAAGATGCAACTTTTTATCTCCACTAACAAAAGCAAATGAGGAAAGTAAAAATAATACAACCCTCAATCGGTTGTGTTGTTGGTTATTAAATCTGGAGTAGGATCATAATGTCAGAAGTCCACATGACCAGCTTGCCATGTCTTGGCACATTCCTCATTGACTCAGTGTCCCACAGCACCTGCACCTCCCATGGGCTGCAGAAATGATCCAGTTTTGGGACACAAAGCTCTATAGTTCCTGAAAAGGGACAGAGATGTGACCAAAATCCACTCAGGCAGGGACAAATTTTGGTGGCTTCTCTCTCCAGTGACTCTCAGTGACCCTTGGAAATCAGGTCCTAGTTTAAGCACTTCAGCTACAAACCTCCTGTTAAACTGTGAGGGTCAGGCCAAAGTGAGAAGTTGCCTTAAGGAATTTATCACTAGAACAGACTGTCAGAGGTAGGGAAGCAAGGCAGGGATGGAGAAAAGGGTTTGTCTAAAGTCAGATGCAAAGGAAGGAAAGCAACACAACTTGCTCCCTCCCTCCCTCAGCACCTAATCAGCAAGACCACAGGGCTTATTTGAGGCCACATCCTCCTTGTACTGCTCAAATAAATCACCTCATTGACTTCATGGCCTTATGACTATTCACACCTTCACACCTTTTAATTAGGATCTTTTAACTCCTCTATTAATACACTGCAAACTCCCTGTGCTTTTTTGCTAATTACTGCTAATTCTGATAATACTTCATCATATGCTAATAGAATCTCCACCAGAGACTGATACTGAAAGACAGTTTTTATCCATACAGAGGTTTATTTTTTTGAGGCTTTGACTTGCAGTCTTTGAAACCAGATTTTTTTCCTTCTGTCTTCCTTACTTTTAACTCCCACTGTGGATGGTATATTGAAAGCACCTTCTTTTTACACTGCACCCAAGGGAAAGGCAGAAAGAGAATTTACAGGAGGGACATTTACCTATCACTTTGATAAAGAAGTCATTCATTAACTTATTCTCACAGTACTTCAATTACAGTGGTATCCCTAGCTTAAGAGAGTTATCATGTGTTGAATGTGAACCATCCTGTATACTGCAGACGTTCCTGTACATTTGTCTTTATGGTGTAAATCAGATATAACAATATTATCTGAACAATGAAAATATCCATATACGAAAAGTTAAGTCAGTGTGTGTCCGTGTCACTGTTAATAACAAAATATAAGTCTAACTTTCTCTACAGTGCTGCCAGATTAGATGTGCCCAGCCTGTTTGTTGTCAGGGGTTATCATGGCATACAGGCTGCTTTTTTTTCCTTTCTTTCTTCCAGGTTTATTCACTAGTTTTAGCTGTAGCAAGATAATAAATGAAATGATTTGGCATTGAAAAGGTATCTCAGCTGTATACAAAATTTGCCTTTTACTGGAGTTCTTTCCTTTTTCAATTCACACAAATTCCTAACAGTAGGAATTTTGGGGGGAGTGAAACTCAAAGGTAGAAAATAAAAGAGTTTTTCTCAGAACTCCCAGACTACATGCTAATGCAGCCAGGAATGGAGTAGTCCAGACTTCCTGGGTCACAACACCACTCAGAGAATGTGCCCAGGCAGAATAAATGCTTTGGCCAAATCACAGGAGGATTTTGTTTGGAAAAGACCCTTAAGATAATCAAGTCCAGCTGTTAGCCCAACACTGCCAAGTTCACCACTAGACCACATACCGAAGCACCTGAGATAAGGTTCCATTTAGGATGTTTGGGTTTTTCTACCTATATTGTACATTGCTTTTCTGAATTTATTTTTTTTGCATGTTACTTTTTAGCTTCCCAGTCCCATTAGGCTGCAGAAAATAACCTTTCCCTCATACCAGGTCTTGTGGCCTTTTAAATCCCTTATCAGCCTCTCTTACCCTCAAGCGAGAAGTCCTGTAGTGCACTCTGAATGCCACTCCCAGCATGCCAGATGTACTTCTGGCCATAGGTTGCAGTGGCTGGTTTGCATAATGGTGACTCTCTAGTGCTACTTTATAGCTTCATTTTCAAGTCCATAGTGCAGTAAATTGGCTCCAAACAGGCTGTGAATAAAACACTATTTTTTGGGATGCTACATTCGTTTTTATGATGAAAATGCGTTATGTGCAAGAGGGCATAAAGCTGGCAACACAGTTATGGTTCCCAGACTCCATCTGGGGGGAGGGAAGAGTATGACCATTTTCCAACATTAATGACTCCTCAGCTGTGGTGTGTGAAACTGCCTCTGTCCCAGTCATAAAGCTTTACTGAAAATTAGAAGTAGGTACTAGACTCTTCCAGACTTTCAGACCTGATCAGCTAATTAGGAAAACGCTGTAATTAACACCAAAGAAGCATTGTGAAATTTGACTTGTTTTTGCCTTGCTTGTTCTTCTTGCCATATTTTTTTATGTTCCATCCTCATGATGATGAAAATTACATTGGTAATGAATTTCAGGTGACTTGCTCAGTTGGTGCTGAGATTAGCTCCTTTAGTTTCACAGGGGTGGCAGCAGGTAGGATGAGCCAAGCTTTGAAGAAATTCATTGGGTTCTTGCTGGTTTGATAATTGTGAGCAGAATTTAGCCCATAAGAAACCCTAGCAGACAAACACCTGGAAACAAGAAAGTCAAGTAAGTTAACAAGAACTGTTGTTGTTTTCCTTTCTGACTATGTCCATAAATTCCAGATGACCTTAGAAGAACAATCTTCTAGGAATGGAAAAGTGAAAATTCATTACTAGTAAGAAAGGCTTTAGAGGACAGAGTTTTATTACATTTACAGAAGTTAATGCCTCTTCAATTCTCTCTCCTTTGACCCGTTTCAGTATTATCAGATTAAATACATTCTGTATAGAAGAATTCTGATTTAAGTGTCATCAGAAGCAAATAACATTTGGAGAAGGACTTTTCATGACGCTTTTTTTATTCAAGTGCTTTATTAAACTCACCTAAAACATTGATGAAGCTGACCTAATGGAGTAAAGGACCAACAGGATGAAGGGTAACAGGTCCGTTATGTTAATCCTCCCAAGATACACTCAAACCAAAGGTACTTTAATATGTAATGCATCATTTTTTTTTCTAGCACCTTGAAGACCAGAGCCAAAGCTTACACTGGTAGAAGTCTAACTTTTTGTTAAATACTCTGAGAGATCTTTGGATGCTCTTTGGGCTGCATTAATTTTCAGTATAATTTTCAGTCTAGTCTGAGGAAAATGCAAGTACCCTCTGAGCATTCAGTTAACTAAGCAATACCAGGGCTCTGCCTCTTCTTGATTTTAGTGAAAGCTAAACAACTCAACAGAAAACAGATTTATTGTATACTTTACTGTTTTTCTCCCTTTTATAGAGAAGAACTAACCAGATGATTCAAATACCTGTTAGTAAAATGATGCACTCCAGACACTGAGATGATGAAGTATTTATACATTTCAGTCAAACTCTCAGTTGTTCTATAAGCAAATATGTTTCCTTTACTCATTTTTATGTTTTTATTTATGAATGTGTGTGAACAGCAAGCTTAGGAAAAGCTGAAGGTATCTTTGAATCCACTGAATCTTCAGAAGAATGTTCCTTATGCGTCTGTCTGGAGGTGAGATGGTGTTTATGAATCCAGACCTTGTAGCAGTACCTGTACCTAGGGCTGTTTTATTACATCACAGCATATGGACACTGCCCAATGTCAAATTCTCACTGAAATATCCCTAATGCTAATAAGGAAAAAAAAATAATAAAAAAGCAGGCTCATTCTGAGGGTGTGTTATCCCATTACAGAGAAAAGCAAAACTCAAATAAGGGCAGAGTGTGCTGCTAAAGATCCTCCAGCAGGCAAGGGGCAAAGCAAATTAGATTTGTAGGACCAGAAAAGATCAGAGCATTAAAGCTGCCTAACGATAGCAGGGGGGTACTGGGACAAACTTCTGTTTAGAGATTTGGAGGCCAGGAACCTGTTTCTTATTAAGATAGATATGGATAAGCCTGTGTAGAAAAATTTTAATGAGGAGCTAGAGAGTGTAATGAGGGATACAGGATGTCCCTCTAGGCTTCTGTTTCAGTGTCCCTGTAGAATGTCTTAACTTTCTTATATATATGCTTTACTGTAATTTATCTTCTTCCTTTAATAATACTTGTTTGTGTTGCTTCTTTTACTCCCTAGATTAATATTTGCAAAGTGACTTGAAACCGAAAAAAAGCCAGTGCTGCTGTTATTATTTATATTTGGCTCCTCAGATACTGATACATGAAATGTATGAAAGACAAAAATAGTAATTTAAAATTCCTCTTCTCAGTTTGCAGTCTGCCTGCACTTTTCATTTATTTTTTTTTATTATGTCCAAGTAAACAGAAAAGCCAGGCTTAAATATTGATTCTTCCACTTCATATTTAGATGAACACAACCAATAAGGCAGTTTCAAATGTGGGCAAAACTATCCAAGATCTTAAGATTGTTTTTCCTGTTTTCCTCCATTACAAACACAAACAAGCTAAACCCAAACCAATGAAATGAAATAAATCTGCAGTAATAAAAAGTGCTTCTTAAACTCTCCTTTAGGCTTCTTATTTTTGTCGAAACTCCTTCTGAAATGAAGACTTTTGCTTAACACAGACATGGCCTTAGCTTTACTGCACAGAGCAGGGAGTAATCAACACCCTAACAGTGATATTTTGGCACTGCTACTAAAAGAGTTCATAGAAGGGAAATGACAGTAAAATTGCACTGGTAAACGAATTATGTGCTTTAGTAATATTAATGTGGTTGGGGGCTTAGGACACTGGTAACAGGTCTTCTTGATTAAATCATAAGTATTTTTAAATAAGAGGAAAGTTCATTTATTAAAATTAAATGTTGTGTCAAAAGCACTGGCAATATGACCAAATTAGAGCTTGATCCTAGGTGATGTCAAGCAGGAGAGCTTGGGAGCAGCCTGTCCTGCAGTGGAAGTGGAGAGGGGGACATTTGCATGAGACTGGAGCTCCAGCTGTTGGTTGCTCCATGGAGCACAAGGAGCACAGCTGGGGGGTTTGGCACTTCTAAACAAAGAGTGGGAAAAGCCTCTGGAGCTGTTGTGGAGGGAAGAGGACTCCAGTTCCTTCTGCAGAGCTGCTCAGGTCGTTGTGCCAACACAGGGGGAGGCCCTTCTTGTTTCCATGGGTCTGCTCTTGCTTTGGTTCTGTGACAGCCTCAGTGAGAGGCTGATTCTTTGCACCTCTCCACAG
>NW_009952895.1:1249484-1268901 GCF_000747805.2 Chaetura pelagica | reverse complement strand
TACCTTTTCAATTGACTGCAATAAATCCTGCATGCCCCAGGTAGGGCTAAATCCTGTGACTTCTCAAGCAGTCATCTGTAAGTGCTCCCTTCTCTCTTACAATACAAAGTTCAGCTCAGCAATAGTAGAGATCTACAACTGACAAAATGCCATTCATTTGTCCACATTAGACACTCACCCTGCATAAACTGGTGTACTTCCACATCATGGAACAAAAGGGACTTATATGAGCTGAGGAATGGGCCCACGACCTAGAAAATTATAAAATAAGGACTACATAGAAGTAATTGATAGCAGCAGTGCAGAAAAGATACAGGGAGCTGTTCTTAATTTGATCAAAACCGGGTACATCCTCTGAAGGTGAGAGGGACTGTCTCACCACACAATCCCAGGTCAGGTAACATGAGCCCACACCAAGCTGGTATCATGCAGGTATCTGGTGTATTTTGGGAGCAATGCCCCAGACAACCTGCTCATATGGAAAACAAAAAATTATCAGAAGGACGTAGGATTAACTATTAACACCTAATCGACCAATACTTAGAAATTTAGCCCCTTAATTAGGAGACTGGTAGCTCTGAGGTTCCTCTGTAGTGAGTAGGGGAAGTGAGAACTTCTACAGGGCTGCATTTCTCCCCTAAAATCTGACTCCCTCACTCCAGCCTTGTCTTCTTTTTTCCTCTTTGATCATGGGAAAACCAGGACAGCAGCTCCTGGTTCATATATCTCACTTAACTGCCTGAAATGAAGTCAGATAAACCTAGGATTTACTAGTCAGAACAAGGCTGGATTTCAGTATCTTTCCTGTGGATCCTACATTTAGGATGTTAGATCAGAGCTAAGATTTTTTTCCTTTCTTTAAGAAAATCAGTATTTTAGGACTTTTTATCATGACTTTGACTTACATGCATGTTAAGGATTTGTGCTTGTATCTTGGGTTTGTGCTTATATCTTTTTGTGGTGTCTAGTGTGCAAAACTAAAAGTTTAGGAGGGATTAGTAGAAGGTTCCAGACAGAAAAATGTTAAGTCATAGCAAAAGAGGCAAAAAAATCTAATGACTTCTAACTTGGAATCTGATATATCCATAAAGAGGATTTTATTATAAGATGTGCTATTGAAGGTTTCACTGACCCAGGAGGTCTGTTCTTCTCATGCTGATGGTTCTGTTTTGTTGAGGGAAGATGGGATGTGTAAACAGTGAAATATTTCAATCTTTGTCCAAACTAAGCAGAGCACTGGAAGCAGACTGGATCATGTTGGGAAAAACATTCAAGAGCTCATAGTTGAAAAATATTGAGGCTCAAGGAGTCAAGTTCTCCTTAAATTGAGCCAGGCTTTTCCTCAGTGAAAAGAATTAATTTATTCTCATGCAAAAGTGTCTGTGGCACAGAACTGGAGATTTAATTTCACATACAGTAGAGCAAAGAACACAAATAAAAAACGTCTGTTGGAAAGGAGTCCATTAGGTTGATATGTTATCTGTACACATTCATCTTCCTCTTTATTCATCATCATTTGTAAAGAAATATTATTCCTTTCCATCCAGTAGTGCTCATCTCATATTTATCCCCAATATGAAGCAGATGCCTGTGAGTGTAATTAAAGAGATAAAAAAAGCATTGTTCTTTAAAATATGTAGGGTGAGAGAGGCAAAATTCTTTTTTTTTTAGTTTGTGAGCTGGTATTTCTTGACATTTACATGTAAGAAAAAAGGATCAGATAATAGATCTTCACAACATAGATATTGAATTCTTTCTGTACTAAAGACAGGGAATTTGTTGTCCCTGCTTTCTAGACAGAAAGAAAGTTGGCAATGTTGTCTGATATTTTGTATTTGTCTTAATGTCAAGAAGTGTTTTAAATTAAAAAAAAAACAAGGTGGCTTTCAATTGTGCAAGCTTGGTTGTAAATGTCTGCTCCAAATCACTGTTACCACTATGAGATAATTGTTTAGTTGACCTTTCTCCACAGTCCCCCAGTGCATGATTTGAACTGATTTCAAGTACCAGCAGAGAAGACCTTTGTGTTGGGATGTTCAGAGTCTCTTCAGAGACAGATGGATAAAAGTTTAGACGTGTGAAAGACACAATAAATATAATTTAGGGTGCATATAAGTACCACTTCAAAGAAGGACCTTTATGAGATACCTGCCACTGTTACTTTATTTTCTTCAGTGTGTGCCCAGATCATAGTCTGCACCTTCAGGAATACTGGTCGTCTTCTTCTATTCCCTCAAAATTTTCTACTGTGGTAAGAGTGGGGCTTGGGGATCCCTGCTTGTCCTATCCTCTGTGGGTGGATCCCTTTTTCTTTCATCTCTTCCTAGGGATCACTGCCTCCACTTGCACCATGAACTTACCCAGCTCAGGCAAGTTAGAGAAAGAAAGTACCACCAGGAGCCAGAGGATGAGGAAGGGAGAAAAAGTTTATCTTAAAAGCATCCTCTCTTCTCTCCTGGTGATCCCAGGGGTGGGGTGCTTGGGCAGAAGGCCATGTTTCACAAAGGACATGTAGCTAATCTGCAAATTACAAGGCAACAAATTTTTTATATCATGTTGTCTGGGCATGTCACTTAAAAACTGGGCTAGCACTGACATTGCTTCAGAAGTATTCATTCCATACTGCACCTGAGACTGGCTGGTTTGCAGCTGTGACACACTGGGGTGCCAGCAGCCATGTGCTGTGGATCATGCTTCCATATTCTTTTAGAAATATCTGTAGGGGTTGATTAATTTCTCTGCAGAACATTGTAATTCCATCCTATTATGAAGATGATTCATATTACAGTAAGGCCTGAAGGTCTCAGCCAAGATTAGAGCTGCAAACTTTTACAGCAAGGGGCAGTGCAAATGCTCTCAGAGATGCTGCTTCAGTATCAGTTTCACTGCTGTGCTTACAGTTAAAGCTGTTTTACATTTATGTGCAAGCTTGGGAACTTGAATTCTGCTGTTAGATCTTGCTCACAGCAGTGGCTCAGGATTATACTGGTGCCACCTCCAGCCTTTATTAAATTTTTAATGGATTCATAGAGTTTAGAGCTAGAAAGGAGCCATTATATCATCTAGTCTGACCTCCTGCATCCTGCAATACGGCCATAAAATTCACCCAGCTACTCCTCTGTTGAGTACTGAAGAATATCTTACAGAAATGCCTTCATCTTTCATCTCAGGAACAATTTGCCCCTTCCCCTGAAATTTGATTCAGCACTAATGCACCCTCATTTTTCCAATTTTTTTTCCTAATTACTGAGAGGAATTAGCATGGAGAATCTTCTACCACCAGTTCCTCTGAAGCTTTTCCCTACTGGATTAGAGAGTCCTTTCTTTCCTGGTGTTTTCAGATTCAACTGCAAGTCACTTCACCATTTTCTTTTTGAGAAACTGAGCAGATTACAGAAGAGAAAGATAATACTGTATCTTGTTTTATTAACTCCCAGTGATCATTTCCTGCCCTACTGTCATTGTCATTGTTTTGGTTCAGGTCAGTGACCTGAGACCTAATGTTCTGAATTTTTTATACTTGTATAAACTGGAAACACTCCAATTCCTCTTTAATATTATTGCTATTAATACTGTATGCTATGATAGCTCCTAGTTTCTGAGTATTTTCTTTCCAAGAGAAGCCAGCTATAAATTGCAACATCTCAGTCAAGTCTGGACCTTTCTCATTTTTTTCAGCATGATTCGAAGAGTTTCTGAGACATGGGTGAAATCTTCCAGGCAAAAATCACCAACATGAGTGATGACTGGCCATTTCCATTACCTTAACATTGTTTAGCAGGGAGATACAACTTTGCTCCTCAGGGAGTAAAATAAGATCAGAGCATACTAACAGTTATACTGAGCTATTCAGGCCTCTGTCTTATCCTTGAAGCTGTCAGCTGTGGATGTAGAAGGAAAGACAAAACATCATTCTCCACATGCCCCTTCAGTTCCCACAGTCAGTGATTCACTGACTTTCAGGGATGGAGACTGGACTGTTATATTTAATCCTGCTGGTTGGCTCCCTGTGTACGTTTGCCCATTTTGAACCCAATCCTGCCCTGCAGTGGAGGAGGTTCCACAACTGAACTATATGTTATATGAAAAGCACAACAGTTCCCTTTTGGAGGGCTAAACCTGTCACCCCCAAATATGGTGTACCTACTCATTCCTGTTCTTTCAGGAACTATGAACAGTTTTTCTCTCTTCACTTTCTTTGCAGTTTTTCATGTAGAGTCTTCCCTTCAGCCCAGCAGGTGACTAGGTTCTGAACAGAAGAGACGTATCTAGTTAGGGCTTTTCACACCCAAGAAATTTCAGTCTAGCATCCTGGTTAGAAGCAAGTTCTGCAAGTCCTGTGGTCATGTAGAACATCAGAACCCAGAGACAGAACATCCTGAGTCACTTGCAGGTCCAGAAGGTGAGCATCCAAGAGGGTACCTGCTTTCAAGGCCAGGGCTAATATGATTTTTGGTCTGGCTGAACGGCAGCCCTACTTTTGCAGATCACATTTGTTCTGACTGCTTTGATACCTTGGTTTTCCCTTTTGGTGCATGTTGCACCCACCAACAACCTGCACCATGCCCTGAAATTGTACCTCCAGTTACTGCACAGTCACCTACATAACTGAAAGGCTTTCACTGGCATCTGATGTGATTTCTTTGTCAAAGGCAAACAATTTGTTTTACATTTGGAAGGGGAATGCTGATTTTAAGTGTAGCGATCAGAGATGCAGCTGCCACCACCTTATGTTCCATTTCAAATGATTAATAATATTTGTCACTTCCGACGTGTCATTGTGCTCCATTGCTGTACAGCCTGCTCCACATGATGGCACTCTCTTTTAGATTGGCCTGATTAATAATGGATGAATCTATTTCATTTTATTGTGAGCCCCTCTTAACTGAATGGCTTAGGTTAAAAGAGAACAACCTCCACCAAATGGTATGAATTACGTCATCGTTTAAAACACATTTTCTTCCTCTTGATGCTAACAATTTAGTGACAATACCTGAAGAATTGGACTTAATTATTTTTGAGCAAGCCCTGCTCCTCTGAATATAAATATTCACTCATTTTTTTCCCTTTAATTTTAGGATTTCATTTTGTCCAGTGATAAAGTGTCCCTCTGTCATTACAGTGCTTTATATTCTACAACAGACCATTTCAACACTGCAGATGCCAGTCTTGTTCCTCATGAAAATTGCTCAAAACATTACAAAACCCTTTAATGATTTATCTTGTTTCCTATTCACCCATTTGAAGAGCTAGTTTGAGGAAATGGCTGTAGCACCAGCCTAAAACAATAACATGAGTATTCAGGCTAAACTTAGCTCTATTGTGCTGTGACCTGAGGCTTCGTTTTCACATCAGTTGCTCATTCTGTTTCTTGTCAGTCTCGTTTAATTAGCTTCTGTGGTCCTGTTTGGCAAGGACTTTGTAATGTTAGTTGTTTGCTTAGCAGAAGAGTGCCTTTATCTTAGGTATTGTAAAGCACAGCGTAAGTAATGCTACTAGTTTAACAGAAGGCAGCTAGAACAACTTCACCATCTCCTCTCTTTCCTAATTAGCATTGCCCTGGTATTCTCTGTAGTTAGCACTGGCAACCATATGTTAATGATAAGCACTTACAAAAAGTAATAGCAGAAGTTTAAGTGTTGCCTACTGAAATCAGTTACAGACCTGAAGAACAGTTTTTCTGCATTAAAACCTGTCCAAGCATGTTGTCTTAGTAAGAAACGTTTTCAGACTACAAATGTTCCTCTAGATGTCAAATTTGCCACAACTTGTGAAGTAAGGACTAGAGGGAAAGTCTTATAGGGAGAGGCTGAGGGAGCTAGGGTTGCTTAGCCTGGAGAAGAGGAGACTCAGGGGGGACCTCATCACTCTCTTCAACTACCTGAAAAGAGGTTGTAGACAGGTGGGGACTGGGCTTTTTTTTTCCAGGTAACTAGTGACAGGACAAGAGGGCACAGCCTGAAGCTGCTCCAGGGGAGGTTTAGGTTGGATATTAGGAAATACTTCCTCCTGGAGAGGGTGATTAGAAATTGGAATGTCCCAGGGAAGTGGTGGAGGCACCATCCCTGGATGTGTGGAGAGTCGTTAAGGGGTTAAGCTAATAGCAGAGGCCACCTGCAAGCTGTAAATCTATCACTTAAACTTGTTGCTAATTAGTTGTGAAATTCTTTTGTATGATTTTATCTGTAGTTTTTAGGGATAGACAACAAGGGTCCTTGAAGAAGCTTTTCAACTGAGATAAATAAGGACTGTCTTCTGTCTCTGCAACTAATTCCACTGCTGATAAAAGGAAGACAGGATGAGAAGACTCCTCGATAAAGTGATGGACTTTACATAATAATAGGTGGACACTTATTTAGATTTAATTGACCAATGCATAGGTAAAATGCCTGTGTAATCTTCGGATCTATACCACATGGACAAGGAACTGATTGGTCAGCTAAGTGGGTGTGACATAGTAGAGGAAGAAACAATGTTTAGCAAGGACAAGCCTTAGGGTATAAATCAGGTAATGTACTAACAATAGTCGATTTTTGTCTGGCATAGAGTAGGGGATTTTCGTCCGGTATAAAACAGGTGATTTTCGTCTGCACTAACAGTAGGAATTTTCACCTAGAATAAACTTCTGTTTGTACCAGAACAGAGGTCCGTGCTTCATTTGCTGCATGGATGTTCTCAAGGAAAGGCTGGATGTGGCACTTAGTGCCATGGTCTAGCTGGTGTGGTGGTGTTTGGTCATGGGCTGGACTTGATGATCTTAAAGGTCTTTTCCAGCCCTGGTGATTCTGTGAATTTGAGGCACGTTTGGTTACCTCATTCTTCAGAGAATTCCCAGGGTAACACAAGATATAAACTGCAGGATCACAAATCTTTATACAGAATCAGGAATGGTTTAATTCCAAACCATTTTCTCTTCTCCAATTAAGATTTTTTTTCCTCAGTCATTAAAACCTTAAGCAGATCCAACATTTCTGGTCTTGAAAAACAGACATGGGATATTCTTCCCATGATGCAAGGATTTAATCTTTTGGACTATCTCACTGACCTTCCTGCCAAACCATCTGCAAGAAACAAAGGGGAATTTTTTACTCTCCTTAACTGAAGCATTTCATGCAGTCACCTAAATTAAAGACTTATTGAATTCCTATGCAGCTGATATAAAAACTTGGTGAATTTAGTAAAAATTCCTGAATGTACTGAATGTCTAGGATCTACAAAACCTACAGGTCCTGTAACGGGGCTGCTTTAGATTGAAGCAGCATAAATCATATTTAGATAATCTCTTCATACAGCCCTGAACATTGAGAATTTTCTACTTGATTAAAATAATACTAAAAATGTTTATTGCCAGGGAAAGGGTTGCCTTGCTTGGGTCAGATGTTTTGTGTTTTTTTTCCAGAGTTTTGGATTATAGCAGTTACTGCAGTCTAGCAGTACTTTATGGCTGTCTCTGTGTCTAATCACATTGCCCAAGTTCACTGTGGATTCCAGCTTTATTGGTGTAAATATCCAAGAAAGCAAATATTTTCTTCAGGTAAAAATACAAGCCCAAACTCTGGGTCATACTTAAATCTCTCAGATATTAATGATTTTATATTTGCACTAGCCTGAGAAAACAGTATGATAAACATAATTTAAATAATAAACACAATTTATATTAATAAACAGGATTTTAAAAGAGAAGTGTATGAAACAGAATCAAGATTAAAAGAAGCAAATGATTTATAGCTAACTAGAACAGGCTTCTCAACACTCAGTTCTATCTGTCCTACTATTCCTTCTTGCATCTGCTTATCTGTTGACTTCCAAGGGCTGAAAAAAGAGGAAATATATATATATATATATATATTTGTTTTCTTCATTAAATCAACAGGTATGACTGGCAGTGCCCTCAAATCAGTTCTGTTTAGTCAGAAAATATCATTTTCCCATCACAATCTTAGAGTACAGAAATGACATGTTGACTCATGATGTGTTACTCAAATATTGTAACGTGTTGTTGTACTTTATATTTGTGAAGAACTTCCTTCCTGCAGCTTAGCTGGGTTGAGGATGTTTCACATTCACCTCAGAAACAGCCCACAGACTTTCTGGTGAGCTCATTTTTAGCCAGGTCTGAGTCACTCAAGTTTTTTTTCACCAAACAGCAGATTAAACTAGTGGTGGTAGAAATTTCTTTGAAATATATATATATATATATATATTTGTTTTCTTCATTAAATCAACAGGTATGACTGGCAGTGCCCTCAAATCAGTTCTGTTTAGTCAGAAAATATCATTTTCCCATCACAATCTTAGAGTACAGAAATGACATGTTGACTCATGATGTGTTACTCAAATATTGTAACGTGTTGTTGTACTTTATATTTGTGAAGAACTTCCTTCCTGCAGCTTAGCTGGGTTGAGGATGTTTCACATTCACCTCAGAAACAGCCCACAGACTTTCTGGTGAGCTCATTTTTAGCCAGGTCTGAGTCACTCAAGTTTTTTTTTCACCAAACAGCAGATTAAACTAGTGGTGGTAGAAATTTCTTTTAATTAAATTTGCTTTAAACTCCATAGGAAACCTTGGCTTAGGAAAACCTGACACTCTTCACAGAATTAAGGCATTTTTGCTTTCTTCCCACATAAAATGAACAAATTATGCACTGCATTTCTCAGTCTAGACCACTTCCTTTTTGGAGAAGAAGGGATGAAGAAACATAAAATGTCTATGAATGTGAGGGGAAGTACACAGTGATTTGCAGAGTAACATAAAAATAGTGACTGAGTCACAGCTGACCTTCCAGAAAATGTAGATCCTCATCTACCTTTAAGAGGGTGCAGTAAACTAAAACCAGAACGACACAGGTTTCATAGTGTTACCCAAATCTTGCATCAGAATGAAAGTAGTAGAAGGTCTTTCAGTCTAGATGGTGCCAAACTAGTGTGATCTATTGTCATTCTTCCATTTTTTCCCCCAAACCCTTATATTTCCCTGAATAGCTGACTTTATTTTGGTTTAGGGGTTGAAGTCACTCCTTTTACTCAGACCTAATCCCAGCAAAGCACCATTAGCACATCTGAGGAAGTGGAGTGGACACAGGTTTTTACCTATTTTTTCCTAGAAAGTTGTATTTATTTTTGCAGTCTGGATTTGAGGATTTGATACCATAACTACTCCTTTCTCCCATGTGGGTGAATTCAAACACTGCAGCTCATTTTTTTAACTGTTTGCAAAGTAGTTGATGTACCAGCCTGACTTTCAGTGGGACACCTGCCTGATGTGGTTTGAATTCACATCTCCTGGAGTGTTTCTTACTCCCTGACCTAGGTGTAAATTTGCTGCCTGGTTTTGACCCATTTATTTATGTAGACATGAAGATCAATCACCTCAAAAGAGATATTGCAAGAGACCTGGAAATCCTCCGCTCTCACTGGAGAGGAAAATCTTGACTTCCACACATCATCCAATTCCAGCAGATGAAGAATGTGAACCCAGGTTTTTCACACCTTGGGAAAGTGTCCTAGATACTATCAGCCAAAAGGAGAAGAAAGATCTTCCACAACTCTACAGCATTTAGGGTAGGGAACGAGATGGTCAGAGCAGGAGACTGATTTATGCTCCATATAAAAATAACTAGCGGAATGACTTCCTCTGTTGTGCTCCAGAGCAAAGAGTGACATTCCCCTGGAGAGGGCCAGCTGGAATGAATGCCTCCTTGGAGCTTATGAGGCACTCCCATGGCTCCAGGAGCCACATGTCTGGATCTGTCACCACTGCAAGAGGCCCAGCTGATGCAGCTAAGTTGTCTGAAATTAGAGTGGAGGACATTAGCTCTGACAAACCTGAGGTGTGATGTGCAGGATCTTAATAAATTAGGCACATGGTAGGAAAAGGAAGAAGTTCCTCTCAGCCAAGAATCAGATGACTTTCTCCATGCCTGTAGGTGAATTTCAAGAAGACTGAGTGATGTAGAGTTTCCAGAGATATCCTTGTCCTTCCAGAAATTGATCTCCCTTTAGCACAGGACACAAATGAAGCCTTTGTTCACTTTCTGGCTGACTTTCCATTACCTGCTTTGCATCAAAAGGAGTTTGTGAAGTGAGCTGGTGGTAAGTCTCAGAGAACAATTTGAGCAGCCAATAAAAAGAAATCCATAAATACCTTCTGTCTGGAAAATTAAACATGTTGGTAATGAAGGACTATAGCACAGCACTAACTGTGATGACTACACTACTTCTTTGCATTGTCCTGACATTGGACACAATTACCAGCCCATCAAAATTAGAGTAAAAGGCTAATCACAGACTACCAGGTGAGATAAACCTTACTCTGCCCAAATTAGCTAGTGCTAATTTCCAACAAAAAGGCAGCTAGAAAAAGTTTTCTTCTATGTGCTCTGTTAAGATCACCCTCTTTTTGATGAGAGAGCATTACTGACTGCCTTTGGTGGGCACAACAGGTTGCAGGCAGGCAGCTGACTATCAAAGAAATTATGCTGTTCATGTTCTAGCTGGATGGTGGCTACTAATTGCATGCTAGCACAAATTACATCTTGACTGCCTGCAGCTGTGAATTTGCAATGCTGCACACTTTGTGTGCCCATTCAATCATATTCACTCAGATTCCTGAGATTCCAGTTTTTAACGTTCACAAAAATCCAAGCACCAAGGTTCCAAGAATGAATGGGGGCCTGAGTGCTCACATGACTGTCCCATGATGCGTTTGGGTTTAAAAAAATTCCTGAAATCATCTTCCAGAGCGTAATTAATCTCACCTGTTTTAATAACATATTTCAGAATAACTAGTGTATGTACCAGCTGCTTAGATTTTTCCCTTTGTTCTCCATTAATAATGGACCTCTCCTTGGCTTTAAAAAACAGGAATATAAGCTCTTTTTTAACAAGTGATCAGATCCTGCTGTCCTTTACAGTGTGCATTTATTGAATATAGTTATGCCACATGATACAAATTATAACTTGGTCTTCTTTCTCTATGTTAACATAAATCTGAATTTCCCCACTGGGTGTAATCATAGGCCTTATGAAGGAGGATTTAGACCTACCAAGAGAACAAAGGCTAATAAAACACCACTCTAAAGATGGAATGTCTCATGTATTTTATCTCATTTTCTTCCTTGTTCTTTCTCTGACTCCAGTGTTAGATGAGATGGACCATTAGTTATTTTTACTACACTGACAAATGCAGAATGAGGTAGCAGCACAAGTTGGCTTTGATTGAGGCATGAAATCCCTGCAAAGATGGAGACTTCACTTAGATAACAGAGAAACCAGAGGATCAGATTGTATATTGCTGTCCACAAAGACCAGCATATAAAGGAGAGTGTCACCCCACCTGTTCTACTAGGGTAGCAAAATGGATTTCACTCCAGTCTTCAACACAAAGTCTGGCAAAATCTTTCAAGAGTTCTCCTTACTGACTGCTAAAAGGTCATGGTGACCTTTGATCATGACAATGCTTTTGTCCTTTCAAGCCTGTGCTCCTAGGGGCTTGCTGGGCCACTCTCAAAAGGCTAATGTGAGGAACCTGCCTTTTCTCTGTTTTTATTCTCTCTAACATTGATTACCCAAATGTTACAGGCACTGGTCTCATTCAGATTCTCTATTGCTGGTCAAAGTGCAGCTGGTGTCTCTGGTGCATTAAGAACTGGATGTCAAAGCCTGCAACCTCACACTCTGCACAGAAGCTCCATTTGTAGAATGAAAATATCTCAGATACAAGCTTCATTGTTACTGTACAAAAGTCACCATATACTCCAGATGATGATTTCCATCTAAATCATGGCTTTGTGGCTCAAATGGAAGAGATTGATCTGGCAAGTACCTTCCAGTTTTTATGGGTGGCACTTTCCAAATGCCTTGGAAACCCCCACTCTGTGCACATGCTGCATTCAGGATTGCATTTCTTATCACATCCATAAGTTCATGCCCACAAAGGCAGATTTCAGAGAGCTGAGCATCATTTTATATTGTCAGAGGAAGGGGTTGAGTTTGGGAAAGAATTAGAGGTCTCAGGAGGACTTTCTGGGAAAGTAGCCACTTTGCAGGAAGGTCCGACATTATTCAGCAGGTGGGAGGCTGGGTAGTGGAAAATTTACTACTGGTCATGATTTAGGCTAATTTCTTTTTATGAGCCAATGATCCACAGAAGTGCTTGTGTATGTGGATATGTGGTTTATGAGCATGGGAGGCTGCTCATTCCTCTCACGTGCAGCCAGAGATGGTTCCCCAGGCAGAGCATGGGCATGACCTCATGTGCCTTCTCCTTACTGGTGGATTTTAGCCTCAGGACAGCCTTGTGAAAAGGGCAGGATGAACCTCCTTAGATTTAAATGGCTTTCACAGCATCTCAAAGCCATTAAATGGGGATGAGGGAGAAGGGAATGAGACCCTCATTGCCTTCTGTATGACACAGAGACCCACAGCAAATCCTGACCCCTTGCTTGCCCCTTATCAGGGGACTTCAGCTGCCCCCAACCCCTGCATGCCTGTGTGGCCTCCAGCTTCCTCTCCCACGAAACACAGCATCCTTCCCTCTTCCAGAGTGGAGTTTAAGTCTCTAGGACCTCTGCCGGTCCTTCAGCCCTTGGAAATAAGAGTGGCAGCCACACTGACATGTCTGCAGCTTAGACCATGCAGCAAATTTAACAGCTGGATGAAGAAGACTTGGCCTCAAGGCTCAGCAGAGTTTTGGCAACGAGCTGAGAGGGATAACATGGTCATTTAACTCATTATTGCACAGATGTGCTCCAATACTGCTGACCCTTCAGGCCCAGGAAAATAAACCTCCTTATGGCACCAGTTCCTCAGTTTAAGCCCTTAAAATCCATTTGCAATACCTGCCTCTCCCTTCCCATTTTTCCCGTTTCCTCTGATGTTCTGCTTATTTCTTCCTCACGAGTCGCAAGTTCAAGTTGTGCAAATAGCTGAGGAGTCCATGCCCTCTCACTTTTCTCTCTGTGACTCATTATTATTAATGACTGGGATATTTTTGGCTTTTGCTCATCAGGCAGCTTGTACCAAACAAGCAGCCTGCCTTTCAGCATTGCCAATCAAGCCTCTCGTTCTGCTTATCAGAGCAGAATGCCTCATCTGCTGCTGCCATTGCCCTTACCTAAAGCATACATCCAGATTGGAACATATCATAGAATCCCAGACTGGTTTGGGTCAGGAGGGACTGTAAAGATCATCTAGTTCCAACCCCTTTTCATGGTTTGGGAAACCTCCCACTAGACCAGGTTGCTCTGAGCCCTGTCCAACCTGCCCTTGAACACTTTTTGGGAATGGGGCCTCCACAACTTCCCTGAGCAACCTGTGTCAGTGTCTCACCACCTTCACAGTGAAGAATTGCACATGTGTGTGTAGAGAGAGGGAAAATAAATATAGGAGCAGCTCATATTTCCCAAGCTCCCCCTCTTTTGGAGACAGCAGCAGAGACTGCTGTGACTGCAGCACTGAGAGCAATAAACACGCTCCATATGGCGCGTGCTGTTTGACAGAGTGCTCCTCAGTTTGGGGAGTCCTGGGACTGCTGTGGTAGTTTTCAGGCTGTTTTACAGTGGGTTTGGTTTTATTTTGAGTTAAAAAATCTATGCAGTGCAAAGAGGGTGGAAGGGTGGGGCTGTTAAAATGACGTAAATGGTGGTACTGAACCAGATGGGAAAAACGGGATAGAGAAGGGAAAACAAACAAGATGATAAATGTTAATCTTATAAGGATGTACAATTTTAGACTTGGTGGTTTCTTTGGTGTGTTTTTCGTTAATGAACTGTGAGGGGTATTTTTTTCTGCTGAGTTTGAACTCTAAAATCTGACATGCATGTCAACAACTCACAGAGTATGGGTTGTGTGTGGGTTAAATTGCATGGCTGTTTGTGCAGGATTACAGATAAAGCCAGCTACCAATTCATGACAATCAATCAAGGAAATACCAATAATTTATCCAAGATACCACCAACATAAGCAAACAGAAAACTCTTTGATCACTCTGGAATCATACAGGAGAATTGGGTGCAGCAGAAACCCAGCTAACAGAGCAGGACACCAGTATTAGCTAAGTTTTAAACAAATATCACATATCTCCATGTAGCTGACCACCAGTTTGCACAGAGACCTTCAGAAATCCCTGCAAACTGTTGTGATCAACTGCTGGGAGTGGCAATGACTACTGTGGATTTACTCTGGGAGTTAATTTGAACTGAAATGCACTTGCAAGTTCTTAAAACAGCACTGGAGAAACTTTTGGTGACACTTAATCCATCCCTCTTCTGTCCACTTAAGGAGCATCCATTTCTGCCTCTTGTGCTTTTCCCTGCTTGGCTCTAAGTGACTCAGTGATGAGGACTAAGGCCATTATTTCATGGCCCAGCACATCTCCAAGTACTGAGAGTGGGCTGTTAGGAGTTACTGTGCATCACTGAACTGCAGTCATTTGCTAAGTGCCATGTGACAGAATGTTAATCCTCCTTCCCTGTGAGCAAAGCTAGATCCATTTGCCAGACATTTGCTTGGGCTGAGGGTGTACACAGGGACTGGTTTGGTGATTGGGATGAAGTGTGTCACCTTGTTAATCTGTAATGGTTCTGTCGCCATATAATTATTGTTATCATTAGAACTTTATTTTAAACTGCAACATTTAATGTGATTCAAGACTTAATTTAAAAATGTAACATAATTTATCTAATTATCAAATCCACCTTCTGACTTTAAAAAAGGTGAGGTTCAAGTTCCTCTTTCACAGTGTGCCCTTATGGCCCAGCTGTCCCATACGTCCCCATACTGGATTGCTGTCATCACAACCAGTCCCTTTTGACAAGAAATAGCATCATTATAGAGTCCCACACCAGTAAATGCCAGTAATGACCTGGGTCCTTCTTTGGCCATGCTCCTCACTTTCCTTTCCAATTCTTTCTAAAAGATAACAGAGAAAATACTTCCCTTCTCCAGAGGCCATTCTTTTCCATTCCTTCCATTGCAAAAAATCTCTTCTTTAATCTTTTTTATCCTTTATCTTCTCCTCCCAACAGCACAGGATGCCTGCAGAAGCTCAGGAGAGGCCCTTGCCCTGGATCACTGCTGCGCTCACTGAAGCGCTGATGAACTGGTGACTTCTCCAGCAAGTGGAGTGGAAAATTTAAATATTGAGGAGCCAAAGGTGAAAGGTCCTCAAAGCTGATGGAAGCAGCAGCCTATAAGGAAAAAATACAGCCACACAACCTGCTTTTCTTGTGTATTGCTCCAGCTAGGGTTGCAGCATTAGATTTTATGAGATGCATTAGGAGTTTGCTTTTAATATCGAGGTAAAAAGTCAAGAACCATGTTTCTCAAGTTTCTGTTTCTTGGTAGCTCTTTGCAGTAATTTCATCCTGATGAAGGTCAAAAGCAAATAGACTTTCTCTCAGTCTCCTTTTAATTTTCACCTTGTTTTGTTGTTTTTTGGTTTTGTTTCAGATGGGCCTGAGACCATAAAACTTCCTCCTACGCTAGTGAGCTTAATGGATTTGCAACCCAAAATCTCCTTCCCACATCACTCTCCACACATCAACCTGCCAATTCAGATCCTTTTGCAGCACCTTCAGTCACTCCTTAAAATGTTCTGTTACTTCTGATGGAAGCTGGCAGCTACAAGGGTGTAATGTATCTGATGCCAAAGTTGTTCAAGTGAACGAAGCCCTGCACTTGCCTTTCTTCTTATTTGTAAACCTAAACTGACACTTTCAGAAGGTCACTGATCACAGGCAAAGGCAGTTTAAAAATGACAGGCAGACACCAAGTGTTATTCTGATTATTTCTGGGTCACAATTCTTATGCCCACTTTCCTCCTGCTCCAGAGGAAGAGTCAGGAGCTTGCATTTTATGACCTGTCTTGTGTCTCACGGAATAATAATTTGTGTTTAAGGAGAAGAGAAGGACATCTGTGGGAGGTGATGGTCTTCTGAGCAGTGGTGGGGATTGTCTGAAATTCAGGCACATCCCAATTTGATTTAATTTAAGATTAATCTCTAAAACAAGGATGATGTTCATGTAATTGGAACTACTACCTAGTCTAGCTGAAATACTACCAGTTGTGCCACTAAAGCTTCAATGACAGGTCTACATAAGACGTGGCAGGTCTACGTATGTCATTGTTTGCTTATAAGGTCACTGGTGGTGTCAAAAAAACTGTTGTAATGTCACAGCATTGGGCATACTGGTGTTTTTTATCACAACCAGAGAACAGAGTGAGAGATTTACATTTGTGCACCAGGGGGATGCCATTGTATAATAGGCCTATAAAATGATATTTTAAAGGTGAAAGTCCAAGACAGAATGAGGCTGATACACAACTCTTTGCCCATCTCAGCAGCTAGAACCTGAGCTGCTGTAAACCAGGGCACAAATCCAGATGTGGCAGATTTATGGAACTGATTCCTTGCAGCTGAAGGTCAGACAGGTCTGCTGGGCTTCCACCAAAGACTAGTTCCCTTGCCTCATCCTAGAAAGTGAAAACCGGTGATTTTAGAAATCCGACCCACAAGGAAGGAGGGAAGACAGTCCCAACTCCCTCAGGCATTCCCCGGAATCTCCCTGATTCCCCGACAGACAGTAAAATATAGATTTTGCCAGCCTGTAGTATCTTAACTGAAAGTTCTCTGTACACAAGGGAAGAGCAAGGGAATGATACATCTCACACATGGTAGCATGTTGCAGTCCCCTGAGGCTTAAACAGAACATGGACCATCTGGATTTTTGTAATATGGAGTTCAAATAAAATGTTTTGATGTTAACCACATGCAATTTTTGAGGATATATTTTTTTTTCTCTCCAGCTTTCCATCTCTCTTTATTCTGTTAAAACAGAGAGAGAAAGGAAGTGAATAAATATTTCACATGAAAGTCCATATGGCTTCAATAAACATTTTAATATGCATTTAAGAATAATTCTTTTCTTTAATAAAGAAAAGCAATTGAAATATGACTGTTGCCTTAATAAGCTAGGAAAATAAGCTTTGGAAATAGAGGTGACTTTATAGACCTGTGTAACAAAGACTGACATGAAGAAGAAAACTTGCTGTCATTGGACAGACCTCTACAGAGGTGATTGTTAACATATATTCCTCTTGGGTCAAAATTTTTAGCTGACAGCTCCAGGACCCCTGACAACTTGTTAGAAAATCAGTCTTCTATCAGTCATCTTGGGTTTGCCCCATTTTGATCTATATGTCCATCAAAACAAATATAGTGCCCTGGAAACACAAAATGGTGGAAAAATATTGCTCAGAGCACCTGCCCCTCATTGTGCAGCCACATCCCAGTGGAAGGGGGAGCTAGGACACAATGTCTTGAAAGGAGCTTTGTGAGGAGCATGTGGCACCTTCTACAAAGTTCCTTTGTTGCCAAGCTTGATAGCTGCCTGTGCTGCAAGCAGCTCTTGGGAGATACACACATGGAGTTCTCCTGATATAAGAGAAATGGGCAAAATTTCCACCTGGTTGGCTGGTTTTCTACCTGCTGCAAGGATTGTTTTCATTTTGTTGGTCTGTTGCTTGTAATCAGGAATCCACAACGTTGTGGATGCTGGCAGGGCAACATCACAGTTGTTTGAGTGCCCTCTATGACCACTGCTTGTGTGTGCAAAGTCATTTCAATGGGGATTATTTGCAAAATGTCACTGCAGGACAGATCCCACAATTGTTCTAAACAAAGTCCTAGCTCTTTAAGTAAAAGCATATGCAAAAGATGGATTGAGGTGTTCTCAGTCTAATTAATTCAGTCCAGGTTTATGGTCCCAGTCCCATGGCAGTGCACAACTCACCCCATAGATCAAGTGGACACTTTGGATGCACTGTCAGGGTGTGCTGAACTTTGGATGTACTGTGTGATTTTAGTGCATGCAAGCTGGAATGATTTTAAGAGCCAAATCCCCATCTCACAGAAATTGGCAGGATGCTGTAAATCATTTAATAGTTTAATACTTTGAAGTTGCCTTCACTATGTCTCTGAAAAAGGACAGTCACATTGGTGCAGAACCTGATTCTGCTATTCAGTTCATTGCTGTTAACTGGGACAAACCTCTTTCTTACCTAATGTAGGACTGGATTTCTTTTCACTGTAAAGCAGGCTGGAGAAACAGATCACCAACCTATTTTGAATTTAGTTCAAGATGATATGCTAGTCCAAAACATCTCTAGCTGAGCTCTTTTTGGCATTCCATGTTTGCTGGGGAATATGTCCACATCTTTTCTCTCTGGATTTCTGGTCAGAGCTGCCAACTTTGACATTTTCAGTGATTTGATGGGTGCCAACAGAGCATTCTCAAATAAATAAATCAATATGTAGATTATCTGTTTTCCCTGGAGTACAGTGCAGCAGCTTTATCTCTGAGAGAAGCAATACAATTCCTTTATAATTAAACCTAAGTTAAGTTGCTCACAGCACAACTTCCTAAATGTGTTTAAAAATGGCTTCTGTGGGAAGTCTTAGTTTAAGCAGATGAATATTGCTACTGGAATAAAGAGGATTATTCAAAGGATTGAAGTCTGGGAGTTTATGTTGAAGTAAAAAAAACACCCTAAAAAATTCCACCTACTTTTTGTTTCAATTTACTTAAATTTTATGCCAAGATAATAAGCACACTGTAAAAAAACTATACTGCATGAGTCAAAGTATTTAGGATTATTTATAGTGTCTCTTACAGGCTTTTTAATTGCTTCAAACAATGTCAGGGTGCAGGTGATTCTCAGTTTAACCTCTCAAGCTAAAGAACCTTGGAAAACATTGTAATTTGAATTCCAAACGTCCTACATTCCTCAAGCAAGTGTCTTCCCAGGCCACATCTGGGAAAAACATGTTTTATTTATGTTAGTTCATCTTGGATTATTGCAGAATATCCAGATTTATTCAGACTATGCTGAATACTTAAAGATACTTAGTGACCCAGGTCGAAAGAGGTGAAGGAAATAATGCAGCAACAGTTTGCTTTTTTTCCCATTAAACATTAAGTGTCTGTGCTGGTTCAAAATATGCTCAAGGTCTGTTTTTGTTGCTACTGATCAGTCAAAGACATTTGAAATAATCTATCAGGCAACATCACCTTTGCTTATACATTGCCACATAAACAATTTGCTGCTGCTTACAGGTGTGTATTTGGTTTCAACTCAGATGTCATAAGAAGGGTGAAGGGAAGGAAGGAGGTGAAAGAAAAACAGTGAAGATTTTGCTGTCTTCATATATGGGCAGTGAAGAGAGTGATTTTAGCTGAATCCTCCAGGCTCTGCAATAGGCTAAAAATAGGAGAAAATCAGAGATTAATGGCTACATTTGTGTCTATAGTCTGATGGCAAAGAGGCATGACTTGTAAACCCAGCAGCCCAAAGGGGTTTTAATGCTCCTTCACAGGGTTTTAAGCTCCTAGTAATGGTGTCAGATGGGAAAGA
>NW_009952895.1:1238511-1249386 GCF_000747805.2 Chaetura pelagica | reverse complement strand
AAAGAGTCAATGCTAAGGTGCAATTCAGGGTAAATTTTAAGGAAAACAATTTTTAAGGAAAAGAAAAAACAAGGCAAAAATAATTTTCTTATCCTCCCCTAATAACAGGTGCCAGAACAGAAAGCTTCTGAACTCAAAGAACAGTTTGAACTCGGAGCCTACAGAAAGTCCACAGCCATACACTGGCCAGTAGCTGCAGCACCTTGTCCAGTAGCATTGCTCCCACGTCCTTGATAGGGGCAACACACTCAATCAGTGTGAGCTGTGACCACCTACAAGGCAGATTATTTTCAGCTGCTAGACAAGGTCTTCTTGGGCCACCATGTCTTGGTTGTGATTTCTTAATCGGGTTTTGTTAAAAAGCAAAGAACCATTTGTTTTTCAGCTTGGTGCCCCATGATGTGACAGTCTCTCTGACATTACATTTCAGGAGCAGCTTTTTAGAAGCTCTCTGTGGTCTGCTCAATTAATGAGAGACGTGTACAAACTAGGATTTGAACTTTAGTTCCAATTAGTCTTGTAGTCTGTTATGTTTTATGGAGTTGCAAGTGAAGCAGCCCAGCAGATGTTCCTACCTGAGAAAGCAGCTCAGCAGCTGAGCTGTGTCTTGTATTTTAGCAAAGGTGTTTCTCACAGCTGAGTACAGCAGCCAGTTTTTACTTCTTAACTAGGCATCAATCCACATGTAATGTGGGAGACTGTCTCTCTAGCCATCTCTCAGCAACTCCTCCTACCTGCCCATAGAACTTGAACCTTATAGACAGAACTCTGCAAGGAAGGTGGTGAAAAAGTAACTGAAAGGCCTTCAGTCCTCAGCTGTTTTAGGTACATAAGCTGAGGTGTCAGGGATACATCAAGGGGACCCTGGTTTCAGTCTTTGGTGGCATAGGTGCATTGTCACATTGCTTTAAGCTGTGACTGTGGTTGTTGCTCACTCAGCCATTGAAGACAGATGGAAGACCTGGCAAAATTCTCCACCTTGATGACCTTTGTGAGATATAGGGCATAATTCTTTTATCAGAAAATTTCTATATTTAAAGGTATCTCTGGAGGAGTTTAACCTCTTCTCACCACTGACGTGACCCAGTAAGGTGAACCAGCTGTTTCCCAAAGCCAGAATTTGTTAGATCCTTGTGCACTGCAGAAGAAGTAAGAGACCAATGTTTATCTGTAACCGTTTGGCATCTCAAGAAGCATTTGTGGTTCCGCACAGAATGGTGGGGCTTGGAAGAGACCTCTGGAGTTCGTGTAGTTAAACCAAGTCCAAGGGAACCTATTTTGAGAACTCTTGTATTGAATACAGTGAGTGACCATCAAGGTCTGTTGTGGATTCATTAGGTCTGCAGAGGCCACTGTGTTTGGGAAGGATCTGCCTCAGAATTGGTTTATCACAGACAAGTAAATCACTGCAAGAAGTAGGAAAGTCCCAAGAGAGCCTGCTCTATTTAGATAGAAGTTGTCAGAAGTGGATCCTAATAGCCCACATGTTGCCTTATCATCAATTAAAAAAAACCCAACAAACCAGGCCAAGAAGAAACTTTCTCAGCAACCCCTAACAATGTAATCTAGATTACAGTGATATTAGGACTTCTGAATCCTGACCTCGAGGAAATGAACACTGAGACAGATAAATAAGTACAGAGAACTTTTATTACTTATACTACACATTAAAATGACTAAGTGGAAAATCCTGAACTGACTATATTAAATCTCTCATTCCCTCAGCCATGGAAATGAAGTAATAAAATCTATTTCAGATAGAAAGCTCATATTAGCTATGACATTGGAACTATTGTGGGTAAATAGATATGAGAGTGGAAATGCCCTTAAGTCAAACTTCTGCTTCCCAGCATCATGATCTGTTGTACTGGAATGAAATGAAGCTCAGAACCAAAGGTTTTTAAAATCACACAGTGTCTGAAATGTCCAAATTGATGGCAAGAATATTTCCCTCTATGTCTAGAATCACAAAATCTTCACGATACCCTTCTGCAGAAGTTTTCCCGTGTTTTGACACTACCTTGACACGATCATGTAAAAACAAATAACAATAAGAAAACTCCAGGGAGATCTACATGATCTCTTCTAGAATAGAGGTTTCTGGTTGATGGACAGTGACACTGGAGTATGATACTCTGCTAATAACTGAAGTGTGATTACAATAACAGAAATAATAATAGAAAACACCTGCAAATATCTGACCACTTAGAAGACATCAAAGCTCACTGGGAAGATGAATAAGAAACATTCATCAGTGAAGAAGAAAATTCCACCTCAGAAACTTCAAGGAAGCTGCTTCTACACTCCCAGTCCAAGCAGGCAGTCTTTTCGGGCTAGACCTTGCAGTGGTTTGATGCCCAGTTACCCAGCTTGCTTAGACAAAATTTAGACCCACTTAATATTGTAAAAGTACCAGTAGCTTTTTCTCCAAAAGAGCAGTCAGCATACGGAGGCTTATTCTGCTCAAGTGTACTAGGTACCAGGCATTCATTTTCAGTCACAGGGATGCTATTTGTCATGTTGGGGCTTTGCACTTAGAGGAGACCTTTTTTTCTACCTGCTTCCATGGGCAGACTCCTCCTAAGCTTGTGGGGTGAGCACCTGGAGGAGGATCTCCCTCACTCCCTTGTAAAGGTCATTGCATACACAAGGAAAAGAGTATGAAGTTTTGACTTTTCCGCCGCCTCAGATGTTGCAGCAGCTGCTTTGAGGCTGTTCTATTCTCTGAAGGAACATTCTGTCTCAGCAAGCAAAGAAAGGAAAAGAGATATCCTACACCATTATAATTACTTGAGCAAAAATAAACACACATATGGTGTGACATTTTCCTAATGCTTGGATCTTATTTGGAAGTAAATGTATTAATTAAGGGGGGGAGAAGAAAGGGGAAAAACAAACAACAATCCATGAGTCATAAGAACATGACAAGCTGTCCTTTGAAAAAGTTATTTTTATTTTTCAGTGACACTGGTGTTAATTTATTAGGTGTTATAGTACGTGCTCACTTATTTGTTGCAAAAAAGCAATGATTTTCTTCCTCATCTGCTTCCTGTTTAATGTTTCAGTTCTGTTTATTTTATGTACAGCACTGAGCTAAGAAGAAAGTTCATCCCCAGATAAAGGGCCAAATCAACATCTTTTTGTCCTTGCAGCTCTCAAAAGCTGATGGTAAATTTTCCCCAGTCTCATGAAAGATGTAATTGTACCTTAGAAGGTGGGGTAGGTGGTTTGAAATTCCCTTTGATGGTGAAATTCTCTTTTTATTTAAACATCATTGCCTGTGTGCTTGGGCTTTACATGAAAATATCTTTGACAATTGTCTTCATGAATCACCTGCAGATACACAGAGTGCATGAAATGGCCATTCCAACAAATATTCAGTGTTGATGCCTCAGCAGCAATTAAGCAGAAACAAATCTTTAAAGATAGAAAAAAAAAAGTGTCTCTTTATGTAGAAGAAGTCAAAAAGACAACTGGATAAAAATCACATGTGCCTTCCCAAGGGGGTGTATAAATGCAAGAACTGATGCAGCAGCCACTCCAGGAGGTTCTCTGGGGTTTTCTTATTGCTGCTGTTTTTCACATGATCATCTTTCTAATTCTACAGAACAAGAAAGCCATATGCCAGCCCAGTGAAAAGAATGGGTTTTTGCCACCTGCTTTCCATTCCTCCTTTCGTACTTTGTAGGTTCTTCTAATTCTTTTCGTAACTGTAGGTCCACAATATTAAAATTAAAACCTTTTGAAAGAACACAGTAATTAACTTTGTTAGTAATTTCCTTTGGTACTTTTCTGCTTTTCTCTGTGAAGGTTTTTCTTGTGGAAATATTTTAATTCCCCAGAAATATAAAGCAGTTCAATTTTACATCTTGCATTTTCTACTGTGCCTCTCCATTTTCATCCCCTTCTTCTCTCCTCTTTCAGAATAAAAAGAAGGACATTAAAAAAAAATAATCAAAAATTAAAACTATAGATGCTGGAGGGAAAAACAAAATGCTGAAAAGCTGTTTTTTAATTCTTTATTTAAACATGAAAACCCATTACCAAATAATTGCTTTCTTGGACAGAAATTTCCCTTCAGGAAACACAACATTTAGTTAAAAAAGATTTTAAATGCAAGCTTTAACTAGTTATTGAAAAATCACCACATTTCAATCTAAAGTAATGTTTGTTTTATTTCAGTTCTGTTGTAATTTCCAAAACTGTGTAACTGTAAGGCATCATGAAATAAATCATGAAGTATTTCAGTCAATTACCTGTTATAATAAAAACCTTGTAAGTGTTTTGAATCATGGCTGTTGTGTTCTTTCAGATCTCTCAAGCTTCTTGTCTAATCTATAACATTGTTCACTCTCAGCACAGTTTTCCATCTATTGACTGTTGCAAAAACTATCTGGTTTTCAACAAAGTCTTTCTCATAAGCTCAGGGGTTTTTTACTTCTGAGAAGCTTAAACATACCAGGACTTTTTACAGTTGGGCTGCTTAAAAAACAGTGCATGTTCTCTCTGAAAAAAAAAAAAATAACTTGAAGCAAACTTTCAGTTTGTTTCTCCCACCTCCCTTTAAAAAGAATCAACAATAAAAATGTAGTTTTAATTTGGATTTTTTTTTACAATAATTAACTTGGATTTCTTCTCTGTTGTTTATGTTTTGTTTTCCCCAAGCTGGAATAGCTAGAACAGGATAAAAAGCAGAGAGGAGAAATATTCTTAGTGTAAGTTACCCAGCATGTGATTAGTTTCCTAGCCTGGCTCTTTGATAGCATGTTAACTTCCCTGACCTTCTGCCTGACATGGCCAAAGGTATCAGCACTTGCAATGGAAGATCACAGGTTTTGTCTCTGCAGGATTTGTTGGGACAGAAGAAAACTCAGAATATGTTGAAAAAGAGAGAAGGATGTCTCCTGACAAGGAAAATTACAAAGGTTGTTGTCTCTTACTATTCAGCTGCAGAAGATATGAAAGGATATTGCTGTCTGGATGGGACTTCATGGTTACTTTGGTGGATCATAACAAGTGGAGAATTCATTCTCACATTCTCCCATTTTTCACTTTTAATTTTTTATGAATTAAATGAAGTAAATATGAATTGAATGAATTAAACATAATGGGCTACCCAGAGGTGTTGTGACAGATCCTTACCACCACATAGAAGCAAAGTCAGAATGCAGCTGACGCAGGGACACCTCCCACCAGCCCAGGTTGCTCAGAGCCCCATCCAACCTGCCCTTCAACACTTCCAGGGATGGGGCAGCCACAGCTTCCCTGGGCAACCTGGGCCAGGGTCTCACCACCCTCACATTAAAGAATTTCCTTCTGATGTCTAACCTAAATCTCCCTTCTTCCAGTTTTAATCCATTACTCCTTGTCCTCTCACTACAAGTCCTTATACCAAGTCTCTCCCCAGCTTTTCTGTAGCCCCTTCAGATACTGAAAGGCTCCTATAAGGTCTCCCTGGAGCCTTCTCTCCTTAATGCTGAAGAATCCCAACTCTCTCAGGCTGTTTTATCACCCTTCTGAAACAGATACTCCTTTCAGTTGATCAAACATAAAGTATCTCAGATGACAGCATGGTCCTTGCCAGAAATAGCATAGGAATTACAGGACACATGCCATGAAAAAAATACTCAACTTTATGTGGAACCTACCACAGTGTCCATTGGAGTCTGAAAGCTGCAAATAAGAAGGGCTATGTGCCAGTTCTTCTATTTGCACCTCGTGTGTTGTTCACCTTGGAGACAGCCAGTTGCTCTATGACAAAACGCCCACAGGACTTTCTACAGCTGCTTCTCCCCCCTGGTGTTGAATTGTTTATTACTGCCCTTCCACCTAGAGTCTTCCATAGTATATTTTCTCACTTCTATTTAAAGGGTTTAAAAAAACCTCAAACAATAAAAAACATTAACTGAGGCTCTACCTGTTCTCTCCAACTTCTATTCCAACTATTCCAACCGTGATGATTTAATATATATATATGCAGATGTCTCAGAATATCCAATAGAATTTTTAATATTTAATGCAGGGTGACAACTGAGGACCAAAAAATTGCTTCTAAGAAGCTTGTGTGCTTTTCTCAATAATCTGCCAGATTTTTAAGAGTATTTTTCAACATGGGATATAAAGATGCACAGAATAGTTTAGATTAAATCCTGGAAATGGAGGATTTTGAATAATTTCACCTTTTGGAGGAAACTGATAGCAAACCCAAAGATAAATCTGGATCTGTACAGAATCAGAGGAGTGACTTCTGTTTCAGCAAGCTCCTGCTGCTAACAGAAGAACTAAAGGGGAAATATGTAAGCAGTGACTAAAGGTGTGCAAAAGAATAACTAAATTGTCAGAGGAAGCAGGGAAAGGAGAACAGTTTTATTGTTGTCTGTAATTGAAACTTCGACTCACGATGCTATCACTGTGGGGTTATTAAGTTGAGGTGATTTAGACCTGCTGTGCAATTTGACCTGTTGCCATAGGGTTCGGAGTGGTATGTAGAAATCCCCCCACAGGATGCTGATAAATTGGGAACTGGAAATGTCAGCTTAATTGGAAGTCATAGCTCTGATTATCAAGTCACAGAGGAACAGAGGTGCTTGGTCAAAAACCTGCCTCTTGCACCATTTGAGCTGGCATTCTAGTTTCACCCTCCTTTAGGAAATGAGGTTCTTGAAGAGTTCTCTATATAAAATATAAGCTGCTCACCTCAGGAGGCTGATCACACTTCACTGTATGTTTTCAGGGTGCTTATCACCTGAAAGCAGTTCTGTTTCTGGATTTAAAAAGGGTATGTTTAGCTGAAAATTCATTAAATGACAAAAGGAAAAAAATAAAAATGCCATGTGTGACAAATTACACCTGAATTGCATAATTAAAGATGATAACTCTCCCCTCAGGCTGGTCCATTATAAACAGCCTCCTCTATTTCACTGAACTTTGAGATTTCCCCTTAGATGGTTGAAGATTAATTAAATATGACAATAATAAAAAACTGGTAGCTCTTTGTTACAAATAATTGTCATGACTACCAAAAGTAGCCACTGAAAAAGAATTGATGTCTGGTTCATTTCCTTTTCATCAGCACTTACCTTTGTAATTAATGAAATTCATGTGGATCATTGACCTGATGTTCACAGTTTTTAAGGAAGTCACACTATCAGATTTCTAAAATGTAGTGAGACAGAAGTATGTTAAAATTACAGGAAGTTTGATAAGTGAAGTTTTCTTAAGGTGGTGAATCCAGTTTCACTTGAGTATCATCAATCATATGTAGCAGGAGATTATACATCTTTGTTTGGAAAGATAATGAGGCTTTCCAAAAAGCAGCCATAATGATACTTAATCTGAGTATCAGACCCAACACAGAAACTTGGATAATATGTGTCTCTCAATGCACAAACACTTTAAAAGTCACGGCATTAAACAGTTGAATCAATAAACACATTTGGGTCTTTTGTTGTGCTCTCTGTAAGGTGAAAAGACCTCCATGCTATCCAGATATGTATTGAATTGTCCTTAAAATTAGAGCAGGAGCTTTCTCACTAGGAATACTCTTCAGTCAGATTGGCTAAACAATTTTGTAAGACCAGTACTGGGAAAAAAAAATGTGTCAGGAGGCTTTAGCAATATTTGTGGTTGCAACCTTTGTTCTGGTTTGGTTTGGTGGGTTCTTTTGGTAGCAGCAGGGGCCCAGGGGTGACCCCTGTAAGAAGCTGAGAAGCTCCCCCTGCTCCAAAACCAGTCAAGGAGCCATTAGAGGGACAATAGATGGGCCTCTTCCATTAACATATGAAAGAACTGAGATAACACCTGAGCAGAGATGGACCTGGGGGAGAAGAGCTGTGCTGGAGAAGCAGAATGATGCTGGTGGTTGGTGAGGAAGAAGGGGAAGAAGGTGCCCAAGCACAAGTTTCCCTGCAGCCCATGGTGAGATGGCAGCTGTGCCCCTGCACTGGTGGAGGAACGTGGGGGAACATTCCCTGAAGGTGCTAAGAGGGGTGAACTTGGCCAGTGGACTTGGATTTTGTGGCCAGAGGATTTGCTGCCTGTGGACTCTGATTGCTTTGGAAGCCCCCGGGCCAGGGGAGGTGCCTGTTCCCCAAGCAGCCGTGACTCTGTGGGCAGCGCTGGAGCAGCTCCGGGCCTGGTGGGAAGGGCTCCTGGAGGAGAGGTTGGTGGAGGAGTCTCTGCCATGGGAGGGACCCTGTGGGCTGGGGGGAAGGAGGGAGAGAAACCGGGAGCAAAGGGGTTTGGGCGGGAAGAAGGGAGGGGTGGGGGTAACGTGTGTGAGCCCTGCTCTGGGTGTGTCTGTGTCCTGTGGGCATTGGACTAGTGTGAAATTACATTATTACTTGCCCCAAGCTGAGTCTGTTTTGCCCAAAACCTAAATTGGTGAAGAACCCTCCTTGTCCTTTGTCTCAACCCATGAGCTTTGTCCTCCTCATCCCAGAGTGAGTGTGTGCTGGGAGCCCAGTGAGTGGCTCATAAAGAGAGGCATGAGCACTTCCATTCAGCCTGGGGGCTTAAAAAGGGACTAGGACTGAGAAGACTTCCAGAATTAACAATTAAGATCCAGGTTGCTCCAGCAGCAAAGCCAACTGGTTTGAAGCTTGTGTTTCCATAAGTTTCTGCTTCAGCTGCTGAAGTTTTCTGACTCTTCCCTGCTCTGAGCACCCTGAGGAATGTCTTGCTCTTTCCAATGCTAAGCAGCAGCTTTGGTCTCTCTGATACAAATCTTAGCTTTATTATTTAGTTATATCAAATCTTATCATAAAATGTTCAGAAAATGTGTAATAAGGATGAGGGGGAAAGTAACCATCTCTAAGACATCACTCTTCAAAGAAAATCTGCTTTTTAATTAACCCTGAGGAGTTTATCAAGACAAGCCAATTTGTATGCTACCATTAAAGTCTTGTTTCCACAGGACATTTTGGGTGGCAGATAACAGGTCAGGTTTATTTTAATTAACTTTGGGTGACTAAAAAGGACAGATATTTCCATCTCATCTGTCATCTCTAATCTTAATATCATTCTCAAGCAGATCTGAATAATAAGAACATGGCAGGCTCTTTAATACTATTCATTAGTATTCAATGAAAGAGAGAAAGGAAAAAATAAAAATAAAAAAGGAATTAGGTTTCTTGTAGCCTACAAAGAACTTTTTAGTCCTTAATAATACCTAGTTTAATCTGCTCTCAAATAATCAATGTTGAAAATGATTTTTTTATGAAATGCAATTATTTTCAGATTAAATCTCTTTTTGTTCTTAGCACCTTAACATTTGGGGAGGATGCACTGTGTAATTGGCACAGGGTAGAGTGAGGCTTGCAAGGCTCTGAGCAGTGGAGGATGGCTATTAGTAAAAGGGCAAGGAAACAGGCACTTATACCTAGGAAGCTGCAAGAAAAGTCATCCTGTTTTACACCTGTTTTATATTTACTTTGTTATTTCACAGCCAAATGTTACAGCCATAAAACTTCTAGGGGTAGGAATCTCTTTTTCTTCATGATATGTGACATTCAGCACAGTGGTGACCTGCACAAGGAAGCTCTCAGGTCTGTCACAAGGTGACTGCTGCTGCCATTTCATTAGCCACTTTCCAGCATAATGTTAACCAGATCCCTGAAACACAGGGCTTGTGCAGCACCAGTGTGCCTTATCCTTAGGGAAAACACCACACTATGACTGCCACAACACAGGCTGAAATCATCAGAGGAGATACATGTAAGAGAAAGTTTTCTCAGTTGTTTCCAGATGGAGCCACAACGTGGTGATGCTCTGACTCCCCCCAGGATTTTTTGCCCCAGCTCCAGCTTGATGGAAAATAAATTCATCTGGATCAAGACTAACCAGCTTGACCTCCATGTCTGCAGGCTCAAGATGTGAGAGTCTTCCATGTGAGGCTCATTTGATCAGGAAACAGTTTCTGTATCACTAATCAGCTTACTAACAAGAGGTTATTGTAGAGTTATTTTGCCTGTGACCTCTTTGCCACACTTATTAGTGTAGTGGATTAAGCCAAAATGAGTATTTGCTGTACAGTGATTATCTTATTTTTCTCATCATGTTAACATTCAGCCTTCTCCAGCATCCTCTTCGAATTCAGAGCCTTTTTTTCCCAGTGTTACCTGCCAGTCTCAACATTTGTCATCTCTTGTCTTTAAAATTGCACACTACTGTTACAGGCCTAGGTAGGTGTTGTTCATATGAAACTCATTTTTCTCCCTTTGTGAAAAAGAGAAATGAGTTTTAAGACACACTTGAGTGCCATTGTTGAATTATTCATTTAGGGTTTGTTTGTTTGTTTTGCAATTTATCTACTAGCCCTGTGATTTTCTCCTTGGTGTACCTTTAGTTTATACTTTTAGTAATACATAAACAATTCCACAAGTAATAAAGAAACAATCAGTTGCCTGAGTGCATGACTTAAGAAAAAAACCCATAAACACTGCAAATATGTCCTTTTCAATAAACTGAGACAACTGGAGCTGGGTACAGCTCTGACACAGGGGTGAGCACAGCACTGTGGGCTTGCTTCTAATTTCCTTACCACACTAATCATGGGCCATGGTAGGTCTTTCTTTCCCTCAGTCTGGACCATGACCCTGTTCCAGTTTCCATGTAAAACAGTGGGAATTGCTCCCCTAGTTTATGGAAATGATGACTTAGCTTTTTCAGGAGCTAAAACAGTTACTTTAATGTATGAGGGCCTGACCCTGACTGCACATCCATTTGTTCCAACACAGCTCTGGGATGAAGGGCCAAATTATGTTTGTCTCATTTTTTTAAATTAAAATTATCATATCTGAAACTTTCTCCTTTTAATGATAAAAGATGAAGCAAAAAAGGTACTGAGAATGTAGCCTGGACTGCAGAAGCAGGAAT